>NW_009937872.1:0-19737 GCF_000696875.1 Nestor notabilis
CCACGACAATGGGCAAAACCCAAAAATGTCACAATTTGCATTTGCCAGCTTGCCCTACTCTTGACCAGCTGTGAATTTGGCTGTGTTGGTGCAAGCTCAGGCAGTGGAAGCCTCATCTGTGCTGGCAGCTCTCACTGCTTCTGGCTGCTTCTGACAGCTCTCAGCTTCTGGCTGCTGGTGGCCAAACTGTAGGGCTGGAGGCAGTGTAGGGGTGGCTGGTCAAGGATGTCCAGGGGCCACCAAGGGGAACCCTCCAAATCCAAACCATTGAGATCATCCTGGAAACTCCCCAGATTAACAAAGCTGGAGGATTAACAAAACACTATGCCATTGCCAAACTGCATACGCATGCATAAAAAAATGCAAACATGCACACAGACCCTCACAAGTTGCAGCAATCAGCGGTACTCACGACAGTTAGTCCCCATTACTCTACTGCAGGATGAGAATGGGAAGATTAACTTTGTGCCACTTTAACTGATTCATTTTAACCTTCTATGGTCTGAAAAATCTGGCAGACATGAGCAGTCATCAGGAGGAAAGACACTGCTGAAATTCAGTTTATTTTGCCCTTCAAAAAAAGAAAAAAGCCCCAAACACCCGAAGACCCTGAGACTGATGTATCACATATTTTTTGTGAGCAACATTTTGGACCCAAACCCTTATGTTTTAACACAGTTTTGTGTGAGTGCAAATACTCAAGGCCTTTACTTTAGGTGCTGTAGCCTGTGTATTGTTCTTAGGCTTGAATAGCTGATGTCAGAAGAGAAGACATACACCACACTGCCAGAGCAGAGGAAGCTTCAGTAACCCACTCCAGTAGGATGTGCAGAAGCCAATGCAGCTACTAAGACTAGGACTGTGCTCTGCAGCAAAGAGTTTGTTCTTAAAGACCTTGCATCAAAAGCCTGCAGGGTGGTAATAAATTACTCTAAGTCGTAAATGTTCAAGTCCATCTTTTAAAGTGTGAGGATACTTGGCTCCTGAGCATTCCCTTGTCTATGCACATAACTGTCTGAGTACTGCAGTATTGTACCAAAATATGATAAGGCCACTAAGTGCATAAAAGACCTGCACCCCATCACCACCTTGTCTATTTCTTTCCTTGTAGCATGTGGCATCTTTCTGAGACAGGACAGACAGTCCCATTTTTCCTGTGCTGCACAGGAAGCCAGAATGCCTCTCCCAGGTGCAATACTCTGCTTACCAATAAGCTAAATATATTACTTACCTGGCCTTTGCTGCATTTGTCTTCAGGAGGATCTATCAATCAACCCCTTCAGCTTGATTTAGTTCTTAGTTTAGATTGAGGAACAGGTTTCCAGACATGGGTCTGGATTTCTCCAGGCTCTGTAATTAAAAAGGCAACCACAACAGAATAATCTAACAGCATGATTGTTACAAAGTCCCTTATTGTTATATTATATATTACGAGTCCCTTATATTGTTACAAGTTTGAAAAATAGTGCCCAGGGGAGATGCAAAGCAATAATTGTGAATACAGAATGGCAAAGACTTGCTTGTAAGGTCAGGATTTTCTTGCTGTGGAGGATAGAACTTATCCCTGTGTTCTACAGGAAACCTGAGGAATGCAGAGATAGGGCAGTATACCCACAGCACTGTGAGACCCAGAGAAACAAGAAACCACCTGATCTTTATTTTTAACATTTATTCTCACATCACTGAATGTCCACTGCTCATTAACATCAATTACTAAATTTATTCAGAATCCATGGACCAAATCTCACATGTAACTGCTTCCTAGTTTTTTCAGCAACCTGTCCTCTCTGGAAAAGTGATGTGGTGAGTCTTTGAACAAGAACCAAACAATGCATAAAATATGTGTATAAAATTACCTTCTTGAGCTCCTGTTTGGTGCCTGACAAAGATTTCTTATTGAGGTTTATCCCAGTGTCTGCTGGTTCCTGCTTTATTTGTTTTCTCTTTCTCTGTAGATTGTTTGTATTCTCCCCACATGGACTCTTTCACTGAAGTAATCCATCAAAGCTATCCATCTTGCATGTCATTAATGTCGTTGCCATTCAGGCAGCAAGACATGGGCAGAAATATGAAATATAAAATGATCCTTGTCTCTCGAGGAAACAGAAAATGAAAACTGGTCATTGTGTAAGTCTGGTGTTTTCAGTTCCAGGAATCATTCCCTATTGTCTGTTCAGAGGAAGTTGTCATATCTGTGCAGCTAGGGTACAGGATAGCAAAAATCTTTGATAAACCTCAAAGCTGCATAAAGGGCTTGACCCACGAACCACCCTCTAGGATTTCAGCTTTGTTTTCTAGCAACTACTGTTGTTCTCAATACAATCATTTGCACTGACTCACGAAACAAAAGCACAACACAGATAAAGAAATTACCATGACTGGGATTTTCAATTTGTGTACAAAAGTCTACAGTCAAATAGCGATAGCTTTCTCATGATTCAGTGTGAGGACTGCTAGTACAGCCTCCTGCAGATGCACCTCCTCTTTGTGGGGTACAGGCTGGGGGCTGGCCATCTGGAATGCAGCTCTGCAGAGAAAGACCTGGGCAACAAGTTGTCCATGCGCCAGCAATGTGCTGTTGTGGCCAAGCAGGCCAATGTTACCCTGGCCTACATTAGGAAAAGCATTGCCAGCAGGTCAAGGGAGGTAATCCCCTCTCTCTACTCTGCCCTGGTGAGGCCTCACCTGGAGTTCTAGGCTCCCCAGTACAAGACACATGGGGCTCCTGGAGCAAGCACAGCAAAGGGCTACTAGAATGATTAAGGGTCTGCAGTATCTTTTATATGAGTAAAGGCTGAGGGAGCTGGGTGTGTTCAGCCCAGAGAAGAGAAGGCTCAGAGGGAGATCTGGTCAAGGTATATAAATATCTGAAGTGAGGGTGTCAAGACAATGGGGCCAGAATCTTCTCAGTGGCACCAGGCAGCAGGATGAGAGGCAACAAGCATAAACTAAAGCACAGAAAGTTCCACATGAACATGAGGAGGAACTTCCTTACTGTGAGGGTAAGTATTGGAATGAGCATTGGAATAGATTGCTCAGAGAGGTTGTGGAGTCTCCTTCCTGGGATATATTCAAGCACCATCTGGACACAGTCCTGGACAATGTGCTCTATATCTAGGTGACACTGCTTGAGCAGGGAGGTTGTTTCCCACTCACTCCTTCACAAACCACTTTGATCCTCCCTTTCCCCACCCTCCTCAGAACATCCCATAAGCCCCATGCAATCCTAAACCACCCTTCCACTGCCCTTCATAGTGATCCCTATGTCCCTGGCAGTGATCCCATGGGCTGAGGCTCCCCAGGGCAGACCAGAGGAGCAAGCTGGGGCTTGTGTCTGTGATGGGGTCATTGGGGATCTCCCCATCCTTGTGCCTCAAGGGATGAGCCTTTGGGGGCATGAGCCTTTGGGGTGCCAGTTGCTCTCCTTTGATGCCCAGGAGCAGCTAGTTGGGGTGAAATTGGGGTCCCCCGCAGTGATCCTGGGGAATTCTCTGTGTGTGGGGACCAGCTTCTTACCACAAAACCTAACACAAAAACTGTTAAATAATTTGTTTAAGGCTATACATTTTCTGTGGATCAATTACTTCATTGAAAGCTTTGATGTTTAGGTGGTTTTGAAAACTTACCCTATTTTTAGTTACCAAAATCTTTATTGAAAAAAAATCTACATTTGAAAATACTCAGCTGAAGCAATTCATTTAAGTGCTCATTTCCTAAAATTTACTCTCATGTTTAAGTGGGTTTATATATAAAAATTCTATTCCAGAGGAAGTGTGTTTCCTGTGGTATCATGAGTGTTTCTACCTTTAGGACTGATATGAAGTACCTAGGTGTCTGCAAACTTCACCTATGCATGAGTCCTCTATAAAGCCAAACTAACTCTGTGGGAACAAGCTGGCAAAAAAGAATACATTCTGATGTATCCGAACTCCTAAGTAAATCAGATTTTTATATTCTTCTATCCTCCTTTTAATAGGAAGTTATTCTTTTTATAATAATAAAATAGTACAGGGAGCTGCTAGCACAATCGTAATTTAGTTACAGAAAAAGCTTTATTACAATGATCCAGTGAAGAAAGTTTTTTGCCTAAACTGAAATGCTGTGCTCCAAAGCTTTCATCATAGTACATAACGCTATGAGAGGGAAATAAAACACATCTTAGCCTTGCAAAGAAGAATAATTACAATGTGTGAATTCATCTTATAGAAAGTGATAGGCTCCCTACAATCTGAGGAACTTAAGTGGCTTTGCTGAACAGCTAGGTTATTTTTAGAAACCAAGATACATTATTTGTAATGTAATGGATAATTCTGAAAAGTTACTGATCCAAGACACATCTAAGGTACAGATGAGAAATCACAATTTGGTAAGGCAGTATGACTTTAAAAAACAGTTGGTCTTAGGAGCTTATTTAGCTAATGAAAAGTCCATAGCACAGATATAAAAAATAACATTGCTTCATTGCTTTCTCATACTTTACCTCTTCCTTTTTTTTTTTTTTTTTTTTTGGTTTTTGTTTTTTTGTTTTTGGTTGGTTGTTTTTTGGGTTTTTTTTTTGTTTGTTTGTTTTGGTTTGGTTTTTTTTTTGTTTTATTGGAAGTCCTCTCACTTTATGATTTCATCCTGGCAGTTTCTATAATTCCACAAGTTTAGTCTTCTGTAATATTTAGGCAAAGAACTGATATAAGCTCCAAGAAGACCCTCAGTTTTTAAGCACTATTTCATCTATTCTGCTCTGTTCCTTGAATTTTCTTGGCACTGTAGTTTTCTTTCACCTTTCTTACTATTTCTGAAATTACTACATGCAGCTTAAGGGAACACCATCCTCCCACCTTCTCTTATGTTCAAGATTTTACTGTGGGCAGAATGGTGAGAAGAACTTACATGTGAAGACAAAAACTTTATAGTTAGCAGAATTAACATTTTAAAGGGCTAATATTCCCATTTATTAGTTTAATAAGAACACTGTGGGCTTATAACCCAAATTAATACAGACAAACATCAATATCTGTTAAAGGTTTTATATAGAAAAACCTTCTCAGTATCTCCTCCTTCTCTTTGAAGTTATGCTCCCCCTCCAAGTCTTATTCTACATGCTAATGCTGATACGCCACTCCCCGAGGGTGCCAATCCCAGGGTCTTTGCATGGAGAAGGGCTGGAGAAGAGGTGCTTTCTAGCTCTTCTCCGGGAGAGGATGAATCATTATCTTGATTGTCTTACGGTCCACATGGTGTTATTTTTATATATTTTCTTATCCTTTTCTCTTAATTAATTCCAAGCGATTTTTTTCTGTCCTCTTTATGTCCTCTAAAGCTATTTTTTCCAGAACAAGATCTTTAGAGCAAGTTAGAAGTTTTTCCTCAATCCATCTTGTCCATATTATGGGTTGTCCAGATGCTATCCTTTTTTAAGAAAACCATACATCTTTATACTTACCTTTATGAAAAAGACTATGGATTATGGGATGCATGCTTTCTTTCCAGCCCCAAATAATTGCTGGAGTTACATTTATGTTCAGATCTCACCTTTCTTGACCTTTTCACTTTTCTTCTCCCACCTCAGTTTTCTAATTTAATTAGGAAATAAATTAAATCACAAAATCATAAAGCTACTGGAGGTACTAACATTTAAGTAAATTATTAATGTGTTGTTTGACATGCCAAATAAAACACTTGGGCAATGCAGTGTTCCAGTACTAGGAACTTGCATTACGCTATACAATTTGTAATTGGCAACCATACTTCATACAAGCAAGATGTTGTAGGCCAGGAAAAGTAATAGCCATTACTTTTAAGTCTACACAAATTTTAATACTATTTTTAAAATTATTTTTAACTTTAAAGTTGCAGTTGATTTTAAATCAATGAAGGTAAATGTTCCTTATCCCTGCTGCTGAGGGATATGTAAAAGAGCCTTATAGTGTCGTCATTGTTTAAAATACCAAGCCTTTTTTGGTTTTACCCAGCCTTTTCACATTTGCATTCTTGCATTTATTTAACCTCCTGTGCCCTCATGCTAGAGCATTTAAATAGACCTATTCAGGAGAAAAATGAGTAATCAGAAATCCATTATATACGGTCAGCAGGCTGCACAGTCTTGCTTGAACTGGAAGATGTCTTGGTCAAGGTTTGTTTTACATAGTGTCTCTATAGCAGAAACGCCATTTCTGGCTAACTAACATTATATTACATGGCTGTAAAGTAAACCCCATCATCTGATATTATAGTATCTTTTCATGAGTTTTGCACATGCCAAGAAAGCTGCAGATATTTATGTTATGAAAGTTTAAGGATGTTTAAAAATTATTTCAACTTGTCTTCATATCCTTTTGGTCTTAAAGTCATGTATTCCTATCACAAATTCAATAAAGCCACACTCAGAGGGAGCCATAAAACTTTCTGTAGACAATATGAAACACCTTTTGCTACCACAAAATGTCATCTCTTAGTGTCCTGGTACTTAGGCTAGAAATGAAGAATGTGTATATCTCACAGAAAAGTTGGAATCGCTCCTACAATTTCACAAAGTTTCAATTTTTAAATACTGGTTAGTACCATAGAGCTAAACTTCATCCATGTTGCATCTGAGAATTCCTGATGTTTGAGAAGATAACACCACCATAGAAGGAGCCAACACTGCCATCTTTCTTGTTACTTATTATTTTACACTGAGATGAAGATTTGTCACTACAGTTATGTAGTGACCACAACCTTTCTATTTGAGGCATCTATGAACACAGAATGGAGCAACTGTCTCTACCAACTACCTGCTCAGTATATCTATACTAGTAAAAATAATAGAGGTGAGGGCCTAAGCCCTGCTCTGTAACTAGGCAGGGTTTGGTCACAAGCATGTTCCCTGGAATAGTTTCAGCTCAGACCTGCTAGTCCTCTGCCTGACCATGTTCAGGCACAGTTTGGAGGTGGCAAGTGCCAGTAAGTGTTTCCCAGTGAATGTACGGATGGATAGATGGATGGATAGATGGGGCCACCCTGTTCTGACAGAGGAGAGTTTAGCTGTGCAGAGATAAACCACACCATGTCCCCTGTTCTCTGGCCAAAGAACAGTCCCTGGCTCATTTCATTCTGTAGCATAGAGATAGCCAGAGAGTTTGATCAGTCTTTTATTTAAATAAAAAATAGCCCCTAACATGTAGTTGAAAAGATTATTTTATGATTCTGCTCCACAAAAGAATAAATGTATTGCTACTAGACACAGTCAGGTCAGACACACACATGCCTGCCTTTTCATGATCCCTGTCTGTGTCTCTTACTTCTCATGTATGGCCATGTTACTTCTGTTTTCCTTCCACCATCCTTCATGCAAGACATGAAGGTTCTCAGAGCTGGGAGCTGGGTTCCCAGAGCAGGAGCACATCAGGAGCATACTTCAACTGGTGCTGTGCACGCTGCATGTATCAGAGCTGCCCAGAAATGTGGCCAGAGAACTGACAAGCTGGGGAAATGCTCAACTTGATCACTTTTCACCAATGAGTAACGACTGAGATTGTTCAGGGACAATATCCTGAATTACTTTCCTTTGCTTATCGTGAAGATGTGTACATTCAGAGTTATTCCTATAAAGGATGTACACAACATAGGCATTTGTCTGTTGAGGTGATGTGTGTAATATCAGATCTGTTACAGTGTAATTCAGTAGAAAACCATTCCTTGTATTCAGATTTTCCTCATTTATTTTTGTCAAGACCAGTTCCCAGTCTGAGTCTCTCAACAGGTTACATCTACCTACATATGTGCTTTCAATCAATATCATGCCTATGGTGTCTCATAATCATTAAAAGTCTTTATCCTGACAGCAGGATACAGGGAACAGTCCAGAATGAAAAATGCTTCTATCAACATTCTAATTTATATCAGAGAAATAAGCAAAACAGAGATAAAACATTCTCTTCTGGCAAAACCTGTACATGGCAAAGCTTGCAGTAGGACTGGCAAAACTTGCATTAAATCCACTTTTAAATTCATATTGCTTATTTTTTTTTATTCTGTTGAATCATTCTTACTAAAGACAAAACTCTTTCTTTTCCTATTGCTCACCTGCATTTGAGCTGTCATCAGTCTGTTGCCACACAAGCTTTGAAGCATGGTCTTTGTGAACCCAGAAAGGATTCAGCAAAGCTTTTAAATACTTGCCTAAAGTCAGTGGGATAACTTGAGATGCGAAGCTGGTCAAGGTGGGTACCCTGAGGAGCTGTAGCTTTAAGGGTCATGCTCCAACATCCACTGAAATCAGTAGGAATCCGTTCACTGACCATAATGAAATTTGATTCAAGTTCATTTTCATTAAACTTGTGGAAGACATGAAATACAAGCAGTAGTAAACAAGGGAAATAATTCAACCTTTTTTGCTCAAGCCAGTCAGTTCAGAAGGTCCATGATTGCAGTGCATAGACATCCATCAGCATGTGAAGCTATTCCTGTGCTAAAAGGGGAGTCTGCACTTTATGAGAATGCGGAGAAAACCATGAACCAGAATTTAAGCTCAGGGACTGCTGGCAGTTGCAGAGGCAGCAAAGGTGCTGCAGAGTCTGGAGCGCTGCGGCAGGGGTCTGCTGAGCTGGGCCACGAGGAGGCTTAACGGGCTTGAAATGATAAAGTGAGCTGTCACTTAAGAAGATGTATCATATCAATTATAGAAAAGCAAAAGATTTAGCCTAGATCTGCAAAATATAAGACAAAGCAAAAATAGGAAAACACGTATCAGGCACAAAGGGATATGAACGACCAAATGAAGACAGCTGCTATTTTATATCTCCCTGGCTTATACAAATACATCAGAAATTACCTCAGGTATTTTGGTTTTGAATGGGATAGAGTTAATTTTCTTCACAGTAGCTACTATAGGGCTATGTTTTGGATTTGTGCTGAAAACGGTGTTGATAACGTATGGATGTTTTAGTTACTGGTGACCAGTGCTTACACAGAGTCAAGGCATTTTCTGTTCCTTACCCCACCCCACCAGTGAGTGGGCTGGAGTTCCATAAGGAGTTGGAAGGGGGACACATCCAGGACAACTGACCCAAACTGACCCAAGGGATGTCCCATGCCATATGGCGTCATGTTCAGCATATAAAGCTGGAGGAAGAAGAAGGAAGGGGAGACATTTGCAGTGATGGTGTTCTGTCTTCCAAGTAATGGTTACACATGATGGAGCCCTGCTTTCCTGGAGACGGCTGAACACCTGCATTCTGATGGGAAGCAGTGAATGAATCCTGGTTTGCCTTTTGCTTCACCCATTAGACTGTCTTTATCTCAACCCATGAGTTTTTTCACTTTTACTCTCAGATTCTTTCCCCCACCCTATGAGAGTGGAATGAGCAAACAGCTGGGTGGCCTAGTTGCTAGCTAGGATTAAACCATGACATCAGGTAGTGCAGTTATCAAGATCTTCTCATCAAACATGCATCTTGGTTTGCTCATATAAGTGTGAGAGAAAAAAAGGAAAACTTAACAAAGCTTTTATTTTCTTATCTGAAAATAAAGGTCTGCTTCCCAGGGAAGTAGTTGTGTCACCAGCCCTGGAGGTATTTAAAAGATGTGTTGATGGGGTGCTTAGGGACATGATATAGTGGTGGACTTGGCAGTGCTGGGTTAACAGTTGAACTTTATGGTCTTACAAATATTTTCCAACATAAGTGATTCTATAATTCTATGATTCTATGATGCTAAGATTCTATGAAGCGATCACCTTTCAGTTGCTGTTAGCACACTTTCTCATGCTGCTCCATACTGAACAGGTCACTCCATCACAGCACACAGAGGAGCAGAAGGCAGTTGCCTGTGTCCGTGTCAGAGCATGAAGGGGAAGCTGTGTAGACAAGGGAAGCAGCACAGACAGTGTTGGTCATGCTGGGAGGCAGGCAGAGGAAAAGGAGCAGGAACAGAAACAAACAAGCAAACCCAGCCCAAGGCTGAGCTATGCACAGAACAAAGGCCCAACTACAGAATAATTTATAGCGTTGTAAGCAAGAAAGGAAAATACTCTGTACATGGAATGAAGAAAACAGCTGTGTCCATTGCCATGTTCTCACACCCTCCCAGCCAGAGACATCCCCTCAGTGGTGTTTCACAAGAATGCACCAAATTCTCCTGTGATGGAGGTGGTGACCTGGACGAAGGCTGCATTACCTCCCAAACTGTGCAAAACCTGGGCCAGGTTGACATTCACTGGTGCACTTGACGTATTTCAGCAACTGTACCAGGCTGGTTTGGGGCTCCATGTCCTCTGTACTTCCCATTCCAACTCACGTGCTAAATACTAAGTGGAGAGAAAAAGCTTCATAGCACCCTGGGTGTTGTGTGGGTTTTGTTGATGAGTCATTGGGGTTTGGAAGGCAAAAGTTGTTTATCTTAGAAGACATATGACAAAACTCTAATCTGGACCATGAAAAAATGCATTGCTCTCCAGAGAAAGCACAAAGTATCACCTGCATCCTGGTGAAAAAGAGGCTGAAATGTGAAACTATTTTGTGTCTAAGGATGAGGACACGGCTTTTCTATGTCTGAAGAATCTATGAAATATCTCAAGAGAGAAACATCTAAAGAATCTAAAACCGTGGTTAAGGACATAAAGCCATGACTTAATATCCTGGCTGCAAGACACTGCCCTAGGAATTAAATATTTTACACTTCAGCATATTCTTCCAAAGTACCTATAACTCAGCACTGCTAGAAATTCAGTAGCAGACAGGACAGCCAGCAAACCCGATCCTGCTCACTGATTCCCATCTTCAAGGCTGCTCATCCTCTAGGGGCATTGCAGTCTTCCCACTGGCTTTCTGGCAGCCAAGTGTCACCGCAGACCACAGACAGTGCTGCGTTGCTGCAGAACCACCCTCAGGTCCCGGAATAAACCTGTAACAGGTAAAAAGTCGTGCAATCTTTACATCACCAAGAAAGGACTTACTTGGCTGTTGCGTTTCAGTGCTTTGTGAAAAAAAAAAAAATGAAGTAGTTTCAATTTCTTGCATCAATATTGCAATAAATTCCCCTTCTCCCTCAAATTACCCATTTTATCTTCTGCTCTGGAGAAGTTCATCTCAGTTCCAGGAAACCAGACACCCTGCTATGGCAGATAAAGTTCCAGGTGTCTCTGCAGATGATGGACTGGCTAAGCACCATTTCAGTCCCCAAGCCCTCTGCCCAGCTACAGACTAACATTACAGTAGCCTAGAACCTAAACAGACAGCAACATCATTAGGTGCTTATGTTCATGCCTTTGTAATTGTTCCAGCCCACCAATGATATGTCTGTGCCAAGCTGCTCAGAGCTCACATCACAAGCTTAATGCCTCACTACTAACCCCATTTGAGGCTAAACATTGTCAATGCCCTTCCTGTCATCACAAAACACAGCCAAATAAATTTCTTGAAGCAGGTTCAACCCAAGACCTCAGTGACTTGAGGCAACAATTAGTAGGGATGTACACTCTACTTCCCTTCTCTCTGGAAAGAAACGTAGGAGCACAGGCAGAGAGTGAGTCATGGATTATTCAAGTATGCCCCATTAGAGATAATGGGAAAGGAGGGACGGCGCAGATCACACCTGTGGGCCACATTAGCAATAAACTTTTAAGTCTTTCATAGTAAAGGATTGAACCAGATCAAGTTCCAGCAGCCAAAGAGGATGCAGTGACTGGGAATGCCAAGTGCAGCTCAGTATCTACTACTTTTAGATGGTAAGGATTCGTGAGGGGTCCTCTCCTGTTAGACATATCATGTTTAACTCACTGTTTTCTCAAAAATTTCTTTCTTTACATGCCAGTATGTCTCCTGGCATTGTACAGAGGAGTCCACATGCTGAAGGTATTTTCCTGTTCAGCAGTAATAGCTGGTCACTGCAGCATCTAATGTCCTGATTGATTCTGTCAAAGGAAATGCACTAGAAATTATTATATTTTAACCCAAAAGGCTAAAAAATGAGGAAGTGCAAAAGCCTATACCTCAGTGATGATTGTAAGAATACTTTGCACGAATTTGGAGGAGGAGAAAGAGAGGAGGAAAAAAAAAAAAAAAAGGAAAAATAGACCGAATCACAGTCTGATTTTCCTTGTAGTGAGATCTACCAGACTCTGAAAAGCCTCCCAAGGGAAGTGGTGGCAGCTCCACCGATTGGGTAATATAATTGCTGCATTTTGTGCCTTTGGTAGAGCCTGAGAACCCATCTCTGAACTTATTCTAATCCAGAATATGCCTTTCTAGAGAAAGCAGAAATCTTAATAAAGATGACAGAATATTTACTTAATTTTTGCAGATTTAATGCCTCTAATACAAGCATTCCATATACTTGTAAGCCAAAGCATCCATTTTATGTTTTGAACTAGAGCTATTCCCTGGAGTATCTGAAAACTTGTAAAACACTTACTTTATTTTCCACCTTCATAGCAGTTTTATTTTTCCTCTTTCCAGTCCCTCATTTAATTAGATGTTGGATTCCTAAGTAAATCTTTGCTACACTTGTTCTTCTCATGTCTGGGATCGTGGCAGCCAGTGTTCGCCACTCAGTTTCTGATTTATACATACATTCAAGGGAGAAGACTAAATAATACACAATGGTTGCTAATTCTGATCATACAAATACTGTAGTCAGCATCTGGCACTTGCCTATTCACACATGCACACAGGAAAATTAAGTCAGATACATTCAAAAGTAATATAGAGAGTCATTTCAGAAAACCTGTTGGGGGATTAAAGAATAACAGTGAGGTTAAACATAACTGGACCATAGCTAGCATATTTTGTCCATAGAGCTTAAAGTTTTTTACAAAGTAGGTATCAGCAGCTTACAATTTAAAATGGAAAAATGAATGCATAGCATATTCTGTGATGTGCAGGGGATGTGAAGAGTGTGTATTGTGGGCCCTCATGGAAAAGTTGCTTGTGAAAACAGATTTTATATTTAGGATCTGTTTTTCAGATCTTCTTGTCCAGAAATTAGTGATTTCCACTAGCTCTGGTAGACTATAAGCACGTCTTTACCATCCCCACTCAAGACAGCACTGACTCACTAATTTTGAGCAGCAACCAGCGTTTAGGATTCTGGGCCAATCAGCTTCCAGGTGGCTGTGGAAACCTGCTTCTGAACTGGTAAACCTGTTTCACTGAAGGCTGACTTGCTCGTCTCCACTGTCACACAGAAATCCTGGAGGTCCTGATGATAGGTGCAAGCCTGGTCCCACAGCTCTGTGACCCTAACCCTTTCGTGAGCACAAGGGAATCCACGAGCATCATAACTTCAGTCAGCCATCTCATACATAAAGATGGCAGTTTATATGTAGCTGGATATGCTGCAAAATTTAAGGACCCTGAGCTACCGTCCACACTTCCTTCACTTCATTATAAAACCTGAATTTAAATTCTGCTTCTGATACACAGTTTGCCTTGCTTCTAATACCTGGATGTGCTGTTGGTTGTGATGGAAACAGAGGTGGCAAAAAAATTGTGTCTTTGAGTAGTTTGAGAACACTCCTGCTTAGGGCTTGTGAAATCTTTGATGATTTAAGGCAGGACTGTTCAATGGAGGGCACACATGAGGACCCTGCAGCATGCCCCCAGCCCAGAAATCCTAGCAACTTGTGCTGTGAGAGCAGTTCAAGCATGAAGACGATTGCAAAGATTCTAAGTCATGTGTGGCTTGCAAGTGTGAACAGTTCTGCCTGGGTCAGGCTAACGCACTTCTCAAAGTAATGGTTCTAAATTGAACTTTACTCTTCAGTGAATGAATAAGCCACATTTCACCTTCAGACACACTTCACATCCTGGCCTAATACTGTGCTCTGTGTTGAACTTCAAGATCTACCTCCAATTCAGGGTTGGTTTTCAGTTAAATCTCATACATTATCAGTTTCTATTAGTCAGGGTTAAGCACTGAACACTCCCATTATACTACAAACTACCTTTCTGTTTACCTGACTTGTTCACCCTGCAATATGTACTACCCAGTGTATGTGTGAGTGAGATCATTTCTACAAATAATAGAGCAGATCAAAAAAGCCCATTCTGCCCATACTTGTATTTTGGTGACAAATGGTAATACCTCTTTGACTGGCAAGCTTCTGCTGTGCTTTGTGTTACTAAAGATAGGACTTCACTAATTTCATGCATCTTGAGTTGGGTGTTTAGTTCAAGCTGATGTCTGAGATCATTTACTGTCAGTGGAAAAACATACATGCATCTAGAGAGCAATTTGTGGTATTTTGAATGGTCCTCCTGGTCTCTCTACAGTGATTCCAAAGGAAACTGAGATTACTGAAAAAAGATCTTTGGACACCTGGAGCTGAGGGGTGTCTTCTACCCACCTAGCTGACTGACAACACATTTTGTTCATATCTGCCCAATTCTTTGCTTGTTACCAGATCTAGGCTGAGAAAGCTCCATACATTTCCCAGCTTATTTTGTTTTTTCAGAACAAACTTTCAAAACTTCAAATATTTCTGAACAGGAGAGTGCTTGGTTTCTGTACCATGTCTGGTTCATTACCCCACAACCACTCCTGATGCAGCCACCCCCCTGCTGAAGCCAACTTACTGCACTTGAGCCAGGCAAGAATCCTCCCACTCTGGTCAGGTTTTTGAAGGTGTTCCAATTAATTTCTGAAGGACAAAGGAGAAAATTAATTTATTTCACTGTTACCATTTTGAATCCTGATCTTTGCCCCCTGACTTCTAGTTAGATTAATCCACAGACAAAAGCATCTGACCACACTATGCCAAGAGCACAGCTCTTCATAGATGAAGTCTAGTTCCACCTTAGGAAAATCACAAAGTCTTGCTTTATGTTTTATCATTCCTCCTCAGACAGTTTCTTCCTTGCTGCCATCAAAGGTCCAGATTCTGCTTACATAAATGGAGGTAAGGCAGGACTGTCTATGACCTGAGCAGACTATCTTGACCTTATCTTTGTTTCTATGTAAAGTAAACATGAATGTGGTCAGCAATAAACAGGGTAAACAAATAGGAGAAATAGATATTGTTTCTTTTGGTATCTTTCAATGTTTGAGAGAGTTTAGCATCCTTTATTCTAATTAATGCTACAGGACCAGGCCACATTTTTGCTGCGTCAAAGCTTCTTCACTTGTTACTCCAATGCATTTCTTTGTTTTTACTCACAGACCACACAAAAGTAATAAATTATTTTCTCTCTGTGAACTACAACAGCTCAAGACAATTGATTTAATCACAGCTCCTGGTTCTTACTGCATTACTCTGGCTCTACACTGGCACTCCTGTGCTGATGACTTAGACACAAGCTTTTTACGACCCAGACTTGTTTCGATTTTTGAGTTGATTTAGTATTTAATGCACAATTATGACAAAGACAAATACGTGGCTGTGCTTATTGTCAGCTGTGTGTGCACTATGCCATTAATTGGAAGCAATATATTTTGTATGCACAAACTATTGTTTACCTGGTTTTGTTTACTGTTGCATCACCCCTTAACCAAACTCAGATTGTTTTTCTCCATATTGTACATCAATGTCATTTTATATCCTTCTATACACCCGTTCTTTTCCTAGGTAAATAAAATTCTGCCTATTTCAGTGAAAGCAGAATCACTACTAACGCACTTGTTTCAGGTACCCAGTCTTAAACATAAAACACACCCAGTTAATTACTCAGTAGAAATTCCCTCAATGCTGATTATCTTCAAAAGAGGCCTTCAGAGGTGGCAATCCTTTATAATGTAAGAGGTAACTACATGACATTTTTAAAAGCTCTTCTTTTTGCTGGTTTCTAGATGCCAGAAATATCCAGATGCTGGAGAAACTGTTGAGAGAGAATGGAGAGAATGAAACTCATCTGGGAAGAATGAAGAGTGATCAGTGGACACATTAAAAAGACAAACAAACAAAATGGAACTTCAAATGACTGGGAATGGGTAGGTCAGGCAGCAGCATGCAGCAATGGCCTTACATCTCACTGACAGCTGCATGACCTGTAACAGCAGTGAGCAAGGATAAATTAAATTTTAAGATCCAGCTAATATTCACGTTGCTGAAGAGATTGGCTTGTGTCGCATGCACTCACATACTACATTTCAGATCGGCATGGACCAGCAAGTGTTAGCACAAAGAATATTTTATTGTACTTTTGAATGGTAAAACTCTGCTTGAAGGATAATCTTTTGACCTTTGTTAGTACAGAGCCTGTCACTGTGGGTTGTGGATGGATGGCAGGTATTCTTTGATGTTATTGCAATAACAGCAATTACAATAGCAATGGTGTGTTGGAGTGTCATGGTTTAAGCCCAGCCGGTAACTCAGAACCACACAGCCTCTCACTTGCTTCCACTTTTCTTCCCCTGCCACTGAACACAGGACGTGGACTTTACAGACTTTCTCAGTGCCCACCTCTGTCAGTGGTGGTAACCTACAAGTCAGTTCTTTCTGAATGGACTATATAAATAAACCCTTTTACCACACACTTTCTCCTGCTTTTGTTACAGGACAGAAGGGAATATTGCTGTCTGCTTTTCTTCCTACTTACAGCAAAACCAGCAAGAAATTTGCAGCTACATGCAATCTTCATTAGCAACAGGCCCTCTCTTGGTTTTTTCGCAGTCACATCACTTGCTTTTAGATATCTGTGAAATCAGAATCTGACTAACTACCTAGGACCCCTGTAAGACATAGAAAGAACTCAGTCTTTCAAATAAACTCTAATCAGGCTTATCTTGACTTACTTAATGGGTCATGCCACCATACTACAAGGTTTCCAGATCATCCCTAAATAAGGGATCTATAGGAGTCCAAATGTACTAATTCCAATAGAAAATTATTCTTGTAAGGTACAGATAAATTGCAATTAACATTATTTATCATGTATACCTTATTCTGTGTCAGACGATTTCACAACACTATACTGTGAAGTTTATTTGCCAACCACATGTACAGGAAAAATGGAAACTTTAAAACAAGCAGAAAATGAACTGTTGGACTTAGGTACATATTTGTGATGTTTTATTGAGTTAATGAGTCTCAGATTTTGCTATTTTATCAGTCTCAGATTTTGCTATTTAGTCATTCAAGAAAAAATCTGAGCATAAAAATACCACCTTGCTTTTCTGGTTGGTGATACGTTTCCCTGGTATTGATATCCTCCCACTAATCACTGTAAGAATACTTCACCTCTAGACACCATCAGCTTTGAGCTTTTACAAATCTTGAAAGTGGAGATGCCTAGGGGCCTGTCCATGCATGAAGGTCCTGGTGGGCTGCCTCTGCTAGCCACTAACCACTCTGTGGCTCCACTGGATGAGACAGCAGTAGCTGTAGTATTGTCCACCTCTGTCCTCTCAGACCAGTGCAACGCCATGCTATTGCACAGTGCTGCATCAATACCACAGCTGCATTCATGTCTTCACTTCCGCATCTATGCTATTTTGACGCTTTATGAGTATCTTTTCATGACAAAGTGGCATTTTGCCCTTGAATTTCCTCAGCTGGAATGCAATCCCTATCAACTTTCACAAAATATTTGCTCACCAGCTTTTCATTGACTGTGTTAGTTTGGTGATGAACAGAGGCCTTTTTCTCTCCTTTACTTTCATTAATCTTACACAATCATGTCTTGACAGTGGGACTGACAAGAACAAGAATAATGAGAGTGTGAAGAGGCATGTGAGGATCCCCATAAGGCAGCTGTGCATAGCACTTTTCATTGCCTAAGCCACCTGGAGCTGGGAGAACAGGGGTGATTGATAGTCTGCTCCATCCTGCCCACTTTGAGAGGTTATGGAAGAGCCTGACTCATTAATGTACCAGGTAAGCAAGCACAGAGTGTGCACATGTATTGGTGAATTAAATGTGCCCAAGGTCTTTCTTTGGCCCTGAGACCTACACCTGCACTAGCTTGCATCTATAGAACAACTTCTCGAAGCTTCCAGCATTGGGTGGCTGTATCCAGGCAGCTTCTTGGAAATAACCCTTGTGCCGTATCCAAGAATAGTGTGGGTGAGGATAAACTGGCACAAGCAAAAAGCATATGGGGGAACCTCCTAACAGTTCCTGTGCCCCCTAATTAAGCTCCTGTGCCCACAAACATTTTTTCATCACTGTTTAATCCACAATCATCTGTGGTAGAGGAAGGGAAGGAGAAAGACATCTGCTATATATTTATACTTCCCATTTTACTGGAGCTTCCTTTATCTTTACCCTGGAAGCAGCAAGTCTTGCAGTGTCTTCGCAACAGATACATCCCAGTGGAAGCTGTTAGGGAGTCCTACACATAGCTTAGCTACATTGAAAAATTATGAAAATCGCCTTCTCCTTCTGTCAGTCTTCTGAGTTAAACCATGCCCTGTGTCTTAACGAGTGCTGCATTAGCCCTCCCTGTGGCTGCAGAGGACTCTGCAAGCACATGCTTGATACCTGTGAGATTCTCAACAGCAGTAAAATAGTGGTGTGAGTCTGTCAAAGCCTAGGATGGGGTTGGGCAATACGCATTTTCTGAGGCAGTTGTCTGACTTTGATTCACACAAATCGTGTGTGTCCCTAAAAGTCATGTTGAAGAGTTGTGTATAGTCCTTAATAAGTAGCATTATCTTTTTCTATTTACTTCCAGTGTGCAGGGAATGTGACTTTCTTTTTAAACCTCTGTTAGTCCCACCTTTTTGACTTCTTTTTCAGTCTGGAAGGGTAAAGTGCTGACCTTTAACCCTTGAAGGAAATATAAGTAGGAAATATTTAATGTTTTGCAAACATAATAGAATTCTTCTTTATTGTTCAGATTCAGTGACCAAATCTGGAAGGACTTGAGGATCTAACTCCCCAAAATGCTTGATACACAATAGAGGTGAATCACAGTTTCCTGGCTCCAGGAGCTAATGCTTGATCAGACTACTCCATTGATTTTATGCATTGCTCACAAATAAAGCCTGTTTTTTTTCAAAAAAAAAGCTCCCTCAGAGCTTTTAAATCAGCCTTCTGTATAGGAAAAGCTTTTCTGATTCCTGTAATTTGTATGAGATGGATTCAGCATTTCCTGTTTTTAATTACTTCCTAATCAACTCAGTTCACAATGCTCCAAAAACACACAAATAGTATCCTTCAGCATTTTATCTTCCTGTGAAAAGAAAAGCTCTGATCTGATTCTACCCATCTTTGAAAAAGATGGTTTATTTTACCACTGCAGAATGACAGCATATGAATATAGAAACTTGTCAAATAGTATTCACACATGAACAAGCAACTGCAAGTACTGGCACCGTCAAAGGAAAGCTGTCTGGGAAACATCACGTTGTCATAAACCAAGAGAAGTTACAAATCAAATTAGATGCTGAGTATATTGAAGACACAACCAAGAACTAACTGATTCTTTCCTTTTAAGAAACCTGAAATCTCTATTTTTCACATTCTAAAAAACACACGTCATTCCAATATTACATTTATACATTATTAAAAGTGATTAATAGATATTAATAGTGTGCTACAGGGCTAAACTGTATATGTAGCAGATGGTTTTAAGTACATCGTATACATGACTACCATGATAATTGGCAAAATATTGACCTGATGAAGTCTATAATAATCTGTTATTTATCAAAATATCTATTAATCATCCAATAAGCCCTTATGCATTAGTTTATATATGAAGGTTTAGTAAAAATTACTCCTTCTCTGTTCATGCAGCAGTGACTCAGAACATAGCTGGCAATGCTATTTAATAACTTTTACTACGGAGCAGTGTAGTACATAGAATCACAGAATGGTTTGGGTTG
>NW_009937873.1:0-2341 GCF_000696875.1 Nestor notabilis
GAGGGATGAAAGGTTCTGGCAGACAAGTCGCGAAGGAGTAGAGGATCCAGCACAGGGATACAGCCCGGGACTCGGGAGCTGCGTGGCTTGAGGAGGTATGAATGAACTTGCACTCGCTCTACGCGGTTTGGCGGGTGAGACGTCTTTTGGTTTGCGACCGGTTTAGCTACATAATCTGGTTCTTTACATTAAATCTTGTAGACGAATGGCCTCTTAAAAACTTCGACGGGTCTTAAAGCAGTGAGACAGAGGGCTGTAATTGAAAACTGTTTCTCTCTGGTTGCTAAACCTTAACTGGTTTATAAACCTCAATTACTTCTTTATAAACCTTTACTGGTTTATAAGCACTTCTGTAACTTGAAATTTCTATCTCACTTCCTGTGCTGGCCCTCGATTTCTACATGGTTTTAGGAATATGTGAATTTATTAGAGCCATGCTCATGTATCTCGCTATCTGGCTACACTGTGTTATCTGGTGTATATATTATTTATTGGGCGTGGTGCTGATGGATTCTTGTTTCCTGATTTTACATATTTGGTCTGTATTCATGCCTGGTAACTGTGGAGTTGTATCAGGGGCTGGTTTAGTACAGTGTATTTAAAATTTAAAGGCAGGCTACTGGTTGTGTATGTATGCATTGTGTGCACAAGTTTGCTGGGAATTTGTTTCTTAAACAGATTTTTTTTCTCTAACTCATCTATTTTTTCACCTACCCTCCTTTTTTAAGCTATATATTAACAGAAAATGCTTTAGAGTTGACTCTTCTATTTATTTTTTTTCATGTTGTGAAAACCTTTAAAAAGTTGGGCTTTGCTTACCTTCTTGACAGAAGATACTCCCAAGACACATCAGCTAAATTTGCAGACATTGGCAGAAACCCTTAGGTGTAGGTGATGTGTGTTGCAGAGATATTTCATGCAAAATAGTGTTTCCACTTGTCCTGGTTTTTAACAGTGCTGATAACACACTGAAGTTTTAGTTGTTGCTCAGTAGTGCTTACCCCAATCAAGGACTTTTCAGTCTCATGCTCTGCCAGTGAGGAGGGGCACAAGAAGCCAGGAGGAAGCAGAGACAGGACACCTGACCCAAACTGGCCAAAGGGGTATTCCATACCACAGCACGTCATGCACAGTATATAAACTGGGGGGAGTTACCATTGGTCAATGGGTGGTGAGCAATTCTGTTGTGCATCACTGCTTATTGGTTTATATTTTCTTTCCCCCTTTTTATATTTCTCATTATTTCCATTCTTAGTAGTAGTAGTAGTGTCTTATACTTTAGTTATTAAACTGTTCTTATCTCCACTTGTGGGTTTTACATTCTTTTGATTCTCCTCTCCATCCCACCTGGGAAGGGTGGAAAGAGGAATAAGTGAGTGGCTGCATGGTACTCAGTTGCCAGCTGGGTTTATACCACAATACCAGTTAAGTACGGCACCAACTTCCATTCCAAGCAGGTCTACAATTCAGTGGAATTGTGGCAGTGTTAACTGATGGAGGGAATGGGAAGCAGGTCAAAAGCTATTCACTAGGGAAAGCAGCAACATAACCTGATTTTTGCCTATTTCCCACCTTGGAAATATATTTGTATGTAGCAGGTGCACTATGGCTCCAAACCTCCCCAATTCATATAATTTTGGACAGATGAGGAGTCCTGAAGTCCTCAGAGAAGTTGCTTTCGGTTTATCCCTTGATCTCACAAGCTCACTCTACGTCTCCCAGTGCCACAGCTAGTGCTGGACAACCAGTATCTTATACTTCGGTGGATTAATGCCCTTCTAACTTCCATGCCATTTTTTTCCACTGTGAGCAGAGCACTTTGTGTTGCGTATTAAGACCTGCTAAAATTCTCAGTATGCCCCTAGAACTGTTTTTCTCACACAGCAAAACTATTATGAATGTTTGCACCCAAGAGACATGGTATCACCAGAAGATGGTCTGTTACCGAGTCAACCATCTCTCCTTGTTTTTCTTCAGGTGAAGCGGATTTTACCTTCCACAATGACTTTCCAGGCTCTGCTTTTGTGTCTGGCTTGTGCTGGGCTTGGGAAGGCAAATGGTAAGTTGTATTTCCTGAAATCATTTTGCCATAGGGAGTAGCTCTGACGTAAGCACTGGAGCGCGGGGAAAACTCGGCGTCCAGGAGTCTCAACCCTGAAACGGCAAAGGGCCGCCACGGGAGCCTCAAGTCCCTGTCAGACCTTGCCCAGGAGATGGCACCTCTGCTGGCATGAGCAGCTGACTCGTAGGGGCTGCGGCTGGAGGTACAGCACCTCTGCCGGGCACGTAAAACACTGCCTTTGGGAGCAGGACGAACAGAGCCGGCGCTCGGTGCGCGGCA
>NW_009937874.1:0-13139 GCF_000696875.1 Nestor notabilis
GCTGTAGCTGAACCCAGGACAATATCAAACTTAGTGTTTGAAACGCTGGCATTTTAGAAAATCAGGACAGACATAAGACCATAATTCATGGCAATTAACATGATGAAGTTCACCACGTTTTCACTTTGTGAAAGATAGGGAGAAGATAAAACTGGATGACACAAACTTGCAGTGCCATTTTCCATTTAACAGCTTCCAATACAAAGGCCAGCTCAAGGAAACAGGATGTGCCACAGTGGATTTGTAGGTGTAAAGTCATGCTTGGACGCTGTTTGTGAACAGCATCTTTTAAAAGCAGGTAGTCTTAAATAACACTGAATAAATAGTGAGCTGCTTTTTGAATCAGGAAGCCACAAACAGCAATTTTCTGCTCTTCCAGCTGACTCTGAGAGCCACTAATCACAACAGAAGAACTGATAAGAGAATCGTGTTTTACAAATGACTTTGCACTATTGACTTGGAATGCATTGTCTCAACAACCTTTCTTCCCATTAAACTCAGGCTGTTTGATGATACAGATTAGGGATTTTAGTACCTTGTTCTAAAAATATCTTGGCCACGTGATATAAACACACCCCCCCCCACACACACACCCCCAATATAGCCCTAACTCAACCTACAGCAAATTAAAAAAAAAAAAAAAAAGATAACAAATACCAGTGTTCTTTTTATGCTGTCAGGCTTTATGCAGAATCATGTATTGTCTGTCACCCCCTCTAACTTTGTGCCAAATCAAGTAGCATCTTGCAGCACCTGCAGCTGCCAGAAAGCCAGCATAGAAGCAGAAAGTCAACATCATTTGTTTGTTGTGTGCTCTGGGTAATTCAGCATAGATGTGATCATCTGCCCGTACCTAACCTGTATCCTGTTTGCACTGCTGGGTCACATGGTAAAGCAGACTCTGTAAGAGTTATCATGAAAGCCAAATTCTATTTGCCTAGCAAGGGAATGGAAAGGAACTACAACAGAGCGCAAACAAAACAGAAACTAATTTTAAAACTGACAGGAGCCTCGGGATGCTGAGACACCTTTATGAATATGTGTACTCAATGAGATTGTACTTAATACACTTTTATATATGCACTTGTAGACACTACTTACAGGCAGAGAAGGTCCAAAAAGTCAGTCTTGCCATGCGTGGATGCCATGACTGCCTGACACAGCATGTCTGTCATGGAACTGACCACATGTTGAGTCTAAGGATCTTCTCAGAATAGAAGCCAAGGCCTTTTTCCCCAAGATTAATTACTTCGAGAGCACCATGTGAAATACCTACATGATTTGCCCTTCACATGTGTGTATATGTGTGGAAAGATGTGCTACTTCAATAATTCCAGCTTGGAAGAACAGCACCTTCCTCCTCCCTTAAAAAAAATAAAAATAAATAAAAGATAAATTGAGTGGGAAAAAAAAACACCAAAACCCAAAACCCAACCCTTTTTCATAGTTACAAAACTTTCAATATGGACTGTGCACTAGTAGAATGAACATGTTTTTCCTTTTTCTACATAGCTGGCTACATAGCATAAAAATGTTTTGGAGTCTTGGTCCATTTGTTCAGAAAATGTCTTTATTTTCTCACCTGGCTTCTTACAATGGTAGAATAGTATCTCATCTCCTTTATCTTTTTCTTCCTGTCTCTACACAAACTCGTCTTAGGACCTTCCTTATGATTAGGGAAACCAAAGAATTACTCCAGTGCTCTGGTGCAGTTTCTAATATGTACAACTTGGAAAGTACCTTAGGCTGGCACATGACTGGGTCTGTTCCCATTTAGATGAAGCAAATCAAAGTGAGGCAAACTTCAAAGCCCTGCTGTGGCTTCTGATCACTCTTGTATTCACAAAGAAAAAATTAAACTGCCAAAAGTTGCTTGTGGGTAGGCTGAGCAGAGAATATACATTGAAGAGCATTAGTGAAGCCAGTAAAAGTAACCAGCTCAAAGAAAATAGATTTTTTTCCAGTGTGTTGTATTCATTTGAGGTTAGTGGTTAAATACAGAAGATTTATATCAGAGTTTCCACTTAATGAAAGTATTTGTGTGGATGATCTCTGTTTAGTTACTCTTAGTAGGGATTTTGCAAAATGTAATTTTCAATAAAACAGCAGGCTATCTTATTGAGACTATTATCAAAAGTTCATGAAATCAGGGGGTGCTGATTGTGATACAACATACACAGTATTCTTGATTTCTTGCATTTTTCTATGGTGGAAGAGGAATGCATTACTGGAGAAACTGATACATCTGCTGTTCCAAGAGCACAAATTGAGTTTATGACCTGAATATGCTGTACATGTAGAAAATAAGCAAGTATACTATTCCATCATATGGTAGATGTGATAATTCACAGGAAATATGAAACAAGAAATCTTATGGTTCTGCTGTAATAAATTTATTATGGAGTCATTAGAGGAGGCCAAACTGAACACAGGAGAGAAAGGTGAGGAGTCATGCAGACATCTATTTCAGATTCATAGGAATTACTGGCAGATACTGATGTCTGAGGTGTTCATCATCCCTGCCTGTCAGATGGAGTTGCTGCCTCCACACCCCTATCAACACCACAGTGCTTCCTCTCTTGTGCTTCCTCTTTTGTGCTTCCCAGGGGGCCAGGCGGTTAACTTGGGCCCCTGTTTGAAGTGTTCCTGTTAAAGCCCTTCATTGCCTATACCGCTCTCAATGAGATCTTTTCCTTTATTTCCTTTGCGTATTCTCACCTTGCCACAGCTCCCAGCTGTCAGCTCTGCTTTCCCTCCTCTCTACAGAAAAAATGTCCAGAGGCAATTTGTCTGCAATGGCAATTAATTATTTAATAGCAAGTGAAATTATGGATTAGATAAAGGTAACGATGTAAATAAATCAAATATCTTTTGGCAGGACACCACACAATATTATGAACAATAAACTAGAATGTTGTAAAATCAACAGGGCACACAATAAATAGATTAGAAATCAGCAGGTCTTGAAATGCAACAATAAACGTGGAGTAATTGTTGAGTAAAGTCCCACAGGGACAATTTTTGACCTTAATTTTAATTTATATTTTAATTGATGAATTAAAGGAGAAAAAGAATAAAACCGATACCACCACAGCTTGCTGTTGGCACAAATGTGAGAGAAATGGTGGAAAAAAAACCTGCAATGGCTGTTTTCCTGACATTGTTTTATTTCAGTTGCTTAGGTAGTGATATGACTTTCGCCATGATCAACAGTAATGTCATCTACTTAATCAGAAAGACTAACGACTGTTCTGCCAGGACTGAGGGAGAGGAACCAAGATGAGAGAACATCGGCTGGACCTCAGAGTCCCTGATGGATTAGACTTCCCAAAGTGGTGGTGGTTCCAAAAAGGATAGTGGAGGTCACTGACATATAAATAAGGGGATAATGGTTTGAAGAGCAGATTTCTCCGTGGTATGCTGCAGTTGAATCAGAGTTATCGGACTCAGAGCACGAATTAATATACAGCAAATCAGTTGTCTTTGTTATGTATGAGGTCAGATGAACAATCCCTTCTGGTCTTAAAATATATTAATTTATGTATGGGGGAAAATATTACCCTTGCTTGAAGCTTTATGCATCCCAAGACGATCAGTGGTGCAAATAAGGAATAGTAATCAAGTTTCTAGTTATAATTTTAACAAGGAAATTGCAAACAAATCTCAACAATTTTTCAGATAATTCAAGGTTTTCCAAACTGAAAATTTCAAAATGTAAACTGTTTAAAATATTTCATTCTCATGTTTTCCCTTTTCCCCTCCCCTTCACCAGTGAATGAATGATGCTTGGGGGGTTTCATTCCATTTGTAGTCATCGTCCCCTCCCCCTTCTCTCTGTTATTCTCTGAAATTCCTCAGTTTTGAAAGCCTTACAGAGTAACTAGAGGAAAACTGAAGGTCTCCCCTCTGGCAGGCCATGGCTGTTTTCCCCAGGCACTGCTCTGAGCATCTCCATCTAACCAGCTGCCAGGACCCACACAGGTTAATGGCAGGGGGGGAATCCACAGCCCCAGCAACACCTTCTCCCTCCCCTCTGCACCCTCTCTGCTGGTGGCCAGCAGGAGCTTAGATTAGGAGCAACTCCTGCAACCCACCCCCACCTGCACTTTTCCCCAAGGAAGAGGGATCTGGAAGTTTTATGGGGTGATTTGAAGTGGCCAGAACAGTTTGGAAAATCTGGTCATTTGCACTGCTCTCCTTTTCCCTGTCTTCAATGAAGTGTTACATGGCAAATGTAAATTGTCTTGAACAGGGGAAAAAAAAACATAGGAACCCTGCACACATCTGTGGAGTAAAATCCAGACTGCCTGGTGAAAGGACCAACAATTAATCAAATGATTTTTACAAACCAGGTCTCAATCGTGTTCGCTGGGGTTATAAAAAATCACAGTGTTGTCATTAGACAGCTTGTTGATATTGAAAAGTTTTCTTTAGAGTTGTTCCTGGGAAGAGGGTAGGGGGATGCAGAGCTTATCATTAGAGACATTGGGATTAGTGTTATCAACAACTAAATTATGAATCTCTGACAGAAAAATCACTCCAATCCTTTCAAATCGTGATGTATTTAATAAAAGGCCAAGCATTTAAATGGAGAGAAGGTATCATAGAAAGAGTTTTCTTAAACTAGTACAATCTGGTGTTGAGGAATTTGGAAGGTGTTTTATATGGATTTTTGTGGATTTTAGCTGAATGGCCAATGTATACTATATTAATTTTAAGCCTGCACTTACAGACTGCAGCAGAGTGGAGAGTAAACAATTAGGTTTGTTTGCTCTCTGAATTGTGATACTCTGGGTCTTTCATTGATTTAAATGTATGTTGATCATATTTTATGCTTTGGCAGCACCTGCGCATCCAAGATTTCAAATGCTTTACAGTAATTAACCAGTGAAATCCACACACCAGATATAAAAATGCTGAAAATGCAAATACTTGATAATACTAATGAAAAAAATACTGATAAAAAAATCTTACAAAATAAAAAACTTTTACTGTGATAGGCAAATATTAGGAATCCTATTTTGCATACGGAGGAATAAAACAGCAGAGATGTTGACAGTCATGGCCAGCAAGCAGCAATGCAACACACAAAAGCTACAACCACACCAACAGTAACCACAACTGGGACATGTATTTTGAGAGGTGCCCAGTACCCAGTAACTTCTGGGCTCCTTCAATTAAATGCCCAAACAAAAACAACTGGAGTTGTAGTTCATATAAAAAAATGACAGCCAGTTCCCTTCTTTAGCTTCCAAACAAGGTTTCTCCCAGTCCGAGATTACAGGATATGAAAGGCTTGTTTCTGCTGTGGTGGTAATGGGAAAATGTGGTAAGAAAAGGCTGAGAGAGAGCATATGCTGCTCCAGGCAATGCTAATGAAGGGGCTACTCATTAGCACAGTAGCCTTCCCTGTCATAAATCTGCCCCTGATTTGTTAATGTTTGCTAATATGTAGTTTACTGTAATAAATTAGAATAAATTGTACTAGCTAAATTGCCTGTGAAGCTGAAGTTTCTCTTTGCAAGACTGGAGCTGCCTATTTGGTTCATTTGCTTGTTCTGCTCAGTCCTGCTTCGCGCTGTGCGGCTCCCTGCACTGCTGGCCCCTGCTCCTGCTTACAGACCCACATGCACCCAGGAGGTCTAAGCAAAACAAAATCGCAGGCATTGAGTTTCACTTGGTTTCATGCTGAAATTGTGCAAAACCAGACACTTTATGTTTAGAGAAGGTAGTGAATGAAGTTAGCCAAATGAGGTTTTTAAGATTGCAGCCTGGGCTAAGATTTGGAGTACAAGGGTCCAGACTGAGATATTAAGCCAAGACAGTACTGATCACAAGGTCCTCAAGCTCTTTTACCAGTGGGTACAGTAAATTGCTGATACCCATTTGCTAGATCCATATGCTGCCAGTAGCACTGTTGACCACCCAGAATCTAGTCAGATACACAGAAAAATTACACTGTTGCTCCTTCAGCTGCTCCTTTTCTTAGGATGAAGTTTGACATTGCAGAAAAGAGCAAAAGGAAGAGAAAACTACTTTCTGCCATTGGCTGTGAATTCTTTTACACAGTGGACACTTAAGTGATGTACGTGAGCTGGTTCAAGAAGCTGACCCAGAAAGCTGAACCAGTCCATTTAAGAGGCAAACTGAAGTTAGCTGAAACACCAGTGGTTATGCGAAAGAGGCAGAAGCATAAATTGAGGGATTAACAGGACTTCCTGTAAAGCAAAATTGCACCTTCAGAAATTCTACAATTTATTTAAATAGTCTGCTATCAGTAAGATCCTTATTTAAAAATAGTTAACAGAATCCAGGTGTAGTGTCACAGAATGACACAATGGTTGAGGTTGGAAGGGACCTCTGAAAGTCATCTGGTCCAACACTCCTGCTCAAGCAGGGTCACTTAGAGCTGTTCCACAGGACCATGTCTCCAAGGATGGAGACTCCATAATCTCTCTGAGCAAATTCTGTCAGTGCTCAGTCATACTTACAGTAAAATAGTGTTTTCTGATGTTCAGATGGAACCTCCTATGTTTCAGTTTCTGTCCATCACCTCTTGTCCTGTCACTAGGCACCACTGAAAAGAGCCAGGCTCCATTTTCTTAATACCCTCCCTTCAGATATTTGCACACATTGATGAGAACCTTCTCTTCTCCAGGCTGAAAAGCCCCAGCTCTCTCAGCCTGTACCCATGTGAAAGATGGTCATAAAATTCTGTGCAATTCTTTATATTCCTTCTCCTGTGAAGTCATGTGATAGAAGACAGAATGTAGTATGCATTAAAATCTATTATTTGGTCATACTGTGGTGTCTATGGGACATCTGTATGCTTAAGCTCCCTTTATAATAATTTGATATCTTTTCTATAGAATCTGTAGAGTCTAAAGAGTGATTCATCCCATCCTTAAGTAACTATATAAAACAAGTAAGGTGAACCATACTCTAAAATTGCCTATTTCATGACAGAGGCATAGTGTACTTATTTATACTGAAGGATACTAAACTTGAACAAAATTATTGTCTCCTGTAAGTTACGTAAAATTCTAAAGTTAAAACTTATAAAATAAAAATACAACTGAGATGATTATTCTGCACAGAAGTCATGTAGTGGGTATTCTAAAGTGCTGAATTAGTGTCATGGTTCCTAAAAATAACTTGGAAACAATTGTTTAAAAAATCTGCTTTCAACTGCAGAAATCTCAGGTCTTTGGCATAATAAGATTTGAAGGGTTTGGTCTTTGAAAACAGGCCTCATAAAAAAGATTTCTCAGGCAAACAAATTTGCTATAAATACACTATTATTTGGTTAATGGTAAAATATTACAAATGTTGGCCTACACCATAAAGATATTTATATCAGCCACTGCTTCTGGGGTCATTTATTAAGTGGGATAGAACAGAAGATAATTGTCATTGCAAGGAAGATACTTAAGTTACAGGGCAGTGATCACCTAGCAATGCACAGTAGAAATTTAGGTTTGGTATACTACTCTATTTTTGTTTAATGAATAGTAAGTGGTTTGTCTGAAACTTTTGTAACTTTTTGCACATGAAAGAAGTATATACACACTGGAGAGAAAAGAAGAAATTGTGGATGAGCTTCAGAGGGGCTTTGATATGATACAGATTCAGTTTCCTTTGAATCATCTGGATATCATCTGGACAATCATCTGCTTCTTCACAAAAGAAAACAAACACTAGACATTTTTGGCAGGATATTTAAGTTGGCTAGTATTAAACAGCAGCTGTAGATCAAGTCCCTCCACAGAACCCTCCCCCTCAATAGAGATTCTAATTTTAAATATTTAGGTTTCCATGTAGATGAGACTGTGTACTTCTGGAGACACACTCACACATTTGTTTATAGGAAAAGGGTTGAGATGAAATTAGGTGTGTTTTATTATTTGAAGACTTGTTATACTTTGCCTGTCAGTAGAAGTTTAGCACTGTAATTAATGTTTCCATGAATTAAACACAGAAGTGTAGTACATACAGTGACAGTATTTAAGTAAAATATATGGTTGCTCTCTCATCTGTTTAACAGACTTTGTCAGTTCATATTTCATGTTCATTTTGAATATTAGCCAATCCCTGGTTGTTCTTCCTTTAAAATATCATTGTTGCATTGCGTGAAATTGCAAGAAACATAAAACTACATTTATATAAAGAACAAGAAAATCTTTTCAATATTCTCCAAGTACTCGGAGTATTTGACATGGAGCCTAGGCTCCGATATGAATCTGGGGTTGCACCTCTAAGTGTGCCTTTTTGGTCCTGGAAATTATTCCAAGCACCAAAACCATCAAAGTGTTGCTTTACACATACTCTGCCTTTTCAAAATATTCCTGCCAGTTTCAAGGATAAAAGCCAATAGCCATATGGACATATATGCTTCACTGGAAGATCTGAATTCAGATTTTCAATATCTTAAGGCTGTGAAAGGAACAGAAAAATTTATCAAGATATGTCACTGCCTACCAGTCATTATTGTCAGTAAGGTCTTTGACATGTAGGAAATCTTTAAAAATCCAGGTACTTCTGTGCACATTGAAATGAGAAGTGCTAGATGTTGTGAAAATCCATCTGATAAAGTGAATGATCTTTCAATCCAGTTTCTTATCTCAGTGCACACTAATCAAAAGGATAAACCCAGATCATTTTACTCTTGCTTGGCATTCCATTAACTGCCTGCAAATTGGATATTTGGGTCTTGAGTCTGTTAAGTCACAACTTAAGTCAGTGCTTCTCTGACATGGGATCTGGAGTAACTAGGAAACTCAGCTTATTAATTTTTTTCCCCAAGTGCAGAGGGCTGGAATCAGACATTATCTTTCAATAGTCTGGAAGGAAGCAGTGCAGTAGTTGAAACTAAAAGGAATGCAGGAAAGCCCACAGGCAGCATCCAGTGTGAAATGCATAGGGAGGATGTCTTAAGAGGTTCTGCCCCTCAGAAGCTAACCACAATGTTATTTTCTTAAGAGAAGATAAGTAAAAAAACATGGCAATGACATGCAGGGAGACAGGGTCATGCTGACATGGGGAGGTGGATTTTAGGAGAGATAAGAGCAGGAGAAACATGGTAGATTACAGACTAGAAAATAAGAAGGAAGAACAATACAGAACATGAGGAGGTTTTTTATTTTACCTTTTCAACATTTTTTTCAATAGTTTAAGTAAGTCCTTTACTCCAGTTCACAATTCAGAGAGTCCAGAAACAGTTTCAATGACAGAGCTAACTCTATCTCACCACAACTGTACTGCCTCCTGAGATTTCTTAGGGTTGTACCAAACAGAATATTTAGAGATTAAGATTAAGTCTATTTTATTTAGTCAGGAGGAACTACTATGTTTGGGCTTTTTTTAAGGCTTTCATTTTCAGAGACAATGATGTGAGTGACACAAGAACATTTTCAATTACAATATAGCCCATATTTCCAAAAGCATTTACTACTTCATGTTAACCAGTTTTGCCATGTATATTTATCTCGTTTTCTCTATTGAAGCTATTAATTGACTAAACCCACATTCAATTAAAAAGCTATAAAGGATTAACACAGCACTTATTTTGAAATGAAAGCTTAATTGAACATGTTTTGACCTAGAGATGAGCTTGTTTGTTTACCTGCAACCACACATTGTGCATGTGGTGAGATTGCCACATAAATGAACTGGTCAAGTGAAGCAAACAGTCTAAATGATGTATTTGATGTATGTCTTTGATATTTCTGACTTTTTATTGTATCAGTGAGAGCAATATAGGCTCATCAGAGGCATACAGTCAAGTGAACATACTCCAGGAAAAAGTAGTAATGAAAACTGGAAAATAATAGAGAAATATACGAAGATTTCAGATTAGATAATAGAAATAATTTCTCTTCATAATTTTCTTCCTAAATTCTTTTTCACTCTACGTTCTAATTACTTTTCAAGGCCAGTGATATAACCCTCCCCATTTTAATCAGGAGAAACATAAAAGCTCTTTGATGAAAAAAATTAATTGGGTAGCTATTTACCCCTTTGTCATTCTTACTAGTGGATCTTCTGTACATCAAAATAATGTGTTACTTGGGTTGGTGGCTAGTTTTCCTTAACTAGCCCATGGGCGCATTTGTATATGCAGAACATTATTCACACTGTATGTAACTTAACATATGCAACAGACTTTTGCTAACAACAGTAAATAAACACGAGCCATTCTGTTATTACTCCAAGGGCAAAGAACCAGATTTTGCTCTAGATTGTACTGGCAGCAATTTTTCCTCTTTTGAAATCTATGGTGTCATTATAAATTTGCACCAGAGAATCTGAAACTAAGTAGAGTTTTTTCCCACTGAACATCATAAATCAAGCTGTAATATGGATATGACCCATGAGTCACACATGTTGAAGTTAGCGTACATGCAGGTCACAACACACAAAGCTGCCACTGCTACATGTGATATACTCTGACATTATGCTGCCAGTGGCAGGAACTGAAAGAAAAGCTTTGGTGACCCATGCCTGGAACATACAAGACCTGCGGATATGTACATGGACAACTGTGCACCTGCACCTCTTTTATAGAAAGAAAAGAAAGTTCAAGTCACCAATTTCTCAAAAGCCTAAACATTCAACTCTATAAAAATTCAATAGAGAACTAAGAGACTAGGGACTGAGTTTATCTATGTTCAGCTGTAGACAAGAGAACAAACTTCATGAGCCAGGCAGTCCTTCTACATCATATGTTCCTTGTATGAGAATGGAGGCTAATGTAAGTGATTTGAATAACAATTCTTAAGATGTTATATTAACTGTAACAAATTTAGGCTTCCACTTTCAGTGTGTAGTTTTGAATTACACCCAAGCTATACACTTTCTGTCAAAAATCAGCTCTGCAAACACCCCAGGGTCTCTTTTATAATGAAAAAGATAACAAATCTCAGACTTTTTATGGTGGAATAGTCTATTCCACACTAAAACCAAAGACTGTTGACACTAGAATAATTTGGGTATGCTGTTGCAGTACAATAGTGGAAGAGTTACAATATATGGACTGCAAATTTGTTACCATAAAATTAATATAGACAAAAGAAAGTGGTTAAAATCATTTTTAATTGGACTACTTTAACATACCCTCTGTTGCTATAGCAATTGCAGCATAATAGAAATAGAGAATATAAAATGGGAAAATACCCCAATACTGAGAGTTTAACTACAATTGGTTTGCCTAATGCTAGGTAGAATGAACACAGCAGAACACTAATTACACATTTCTCATTAACTCATGATCTAGGCACAGAGAGAGCACAAAAAGGATGGCTTTGCAATCATTTATTAAAGAAAAACCTGAGCAAGTAGTGTGGACTAGTAGATGCAAGCTGGTGCTGTATGTATTTCAAAGGTGTTTATTCTGGACTACTTCTAGTCTAGTCCTGTGGGCTGATGATAGCCTATTAAACAATTGGAGCCTCCTAAGCATATTCCTGGAATACATCTGCAATGTGAAATAAAGCAGGGAAACTGGGAACAAAAGTGTACTCCTTATGATTAGTGGAGATCTAGTCAACAAAATCAATGGAGTCTAGCTCCGTGAATGCTTATTATTCCCCATTGACTGTTGTGAAAGTTTGACATGATGAGCATATTGCAACTTTCTAAACTGAAGAAGGGAAATGCCACATTCTCCATTTAAGAGGGTGCTGTCTGACACCAACAGCATTGCCGTGTGTGAGCTCTCCCTTATCTACTAAATGTAAACTATTCCCTCAACACTTCTCTTCATTCCATTCAGAATGGTCCTTCTCTTCTTTTGCGTAATTTCTGGAAACATAGTGGCATATAACCTGCTCGTCCTCTGTCTCTGTTAATGTTATAGTAGGTTCAAAAATGAAAGGGGATGATCTGACAGACAAAAATGCAGGACTGCTTGATCTGCTAAACTTAATTTCGTTAGGAAAACATAGGCTAAAGCACCAAAAATATTACCAAAATCACAGCAGAAGACTCAAAAAGCTATCTTTAAATACTCAATGCTTTATAAGCTTTGCAACGAAACCCAGGCTGCCTAACCAAGTGTGCAAGAGCAATGGGACACTGCAGAATTTTTTAGCTGGAGCCACTAGCTGTTAAGCAAATCTCTTTCTTTCAAACCATTCACTTCCATCTTGGTTTTAAGTTACATGGACAAATAGATCTAAAGGAACAAACTGAAGCAAAAAGGAACTGAAATTCTGCAAAGGAACAAACCAGAAAAAAGCGTTCCTTCATTTTCTCATATTTGCACAAATGGAAATCTGAAAAGTGAAAACGCTAATGGTACTTCAAAAATATTGAGTATCTGGGCAATTTAAATCCTTAAAGGTTATTTCAGAGAGAAAGATATTTCCACAGAGTTATTCTCTGCAGTATCAGAAATTCTCCTTTATTAAACAAGTCCAAATAACAGCTTTAAGTTTCCAAACCTAAAGAAAATGTTAAGGTTATGTTTTCCATGAAGAAAAAGAGACAATATTTTCTTTTCTGGATTAAGTCATTTTACAGTGAGTGAAACAACAAAACCAGAAAATATTAAAAAAAAAAATAAAAAAAATTTGCCAGTTCCATCTGAGAGCTGCAGTTACCCCCAGAGAGAGAAAAGTCCTGGAAGCATACCCTGTGTGGAAAATGGAATTGTTACTGCTGTATGCTACAGTCTTATATACCACAGTAAAGGCATTTCTGTCTCTTTCCTCTAGAATTAGAAAATATTTTACTGCATGATTCAAAATATTCACTGCATTTGGTGTTCCTTAGCTTCTGTCAGCAGCAATTCATACTCTAGAAGATGATAGACAAAGTATCTGCTATAAATATATAATTTATGTAAGAATAAAGTATCATGCATCAATCTGGAAGTGATGACATTAACAAATATTACCGTTATCAAATTAGGTGTTTTCTTGATCTATCTATGAAAATAACACAAATTGTTTCAATCAAGGAGCAAACTTCCCTTCTTCAGTTTTCAATTTGATGTTATTCCTAGAGAAGAAGCAAGGATAAAGGAATGCAAGGCAGAGACAGACTGACTGCAAATGTCTTGGCTAGGATGATAAAATTCCATATTGTGGAAAGCAAAACAAAGAAAACAACACCCCCACCTCCCCCCCCCCCCCACCCAC
>NW_009937874.1:13170-29960 GCF_000696875.1 Nestor notabilis
CCCGAAGAAAGCTAACAACAACAACAAAAAAACTATACTGAAAGTATGAAAACCAGAACCCCATTATATCTTATATTAAGAATTTAGAAAGCAGCAAAGCATCCAGTGATGAGGTACTGATAAATTTAATCCTGGAGTTTTAGATCTTTAGGATTTTTAGATGATTTTCAGAATATATCACACAGTTTCAGACCTTTCTTGAGGGAGAAAATGAAGTTTTAATGAAAACTTCCCAATGTACAAAATCCCTACAGGACAGCTAGAACTGCACTGCCTGGGGCAACATTAGCACTGCATGAAATCCCAAGGTCATGTTCTCTGAAAAGGGGTGAGTTAGTGGGATGTGTGGTCTCATCATCAGTAACCATCACAAAGAAAATGGCACATGTTACAAGATTAAGCACAATTTATGTTATGGAGACACTGCTGCAAGGATAAAGAACAACTCACTAACAGAATTACTAATCACAGAGATCCACGTTAAAGAATGGCTTCTGGAGACAAGTATTCTTCTAGCTCCATTAAAGAAAAAATAGATGCAAAATGCAGTATCTTTGTTTCTCTTTTGAGAATGTTGAGAATGGCAGACAGTAGAAAGGCTCACACTCCAGAGCTAGCCATGTCTCAAGGAGCAAACACCTCAGGGAGTTAGTCCCTGTTATAGACAAATCTACAAGATAGAGTTTTATTTAAAAGGAAGGGATAAAGCGGTAGTTCCAGAGAATTTGGAAGTTGGTAGAAATGCATTTATCACATGTGGAGAAAGAGCTGAGACAAGCTGAGAACATATGTCTGAGATGAGCTGGGAGAACAGCTGCTTCACAAGCAGAAATACTAAACTAGGAGTATATGCAGGTCTGTGAAAAAACATCAATACTTCAGCAATCAACAGAACCAGAAGATCTGTAATAGACTTTTTTCATTATTAAAAGTTATAGCAATTACAAGATAGCAACAGATTAGTACTCTGCTTTCAAGGAAGTGGGCTGAATGGAGGGCAAAACTAAGGTCACAGGCCAAAATGTCTTTGTTGCTTATAAAAGCCTATCAACCGGTTGCTCTGGTTGTGTTGAGATCGCTAACACCATGCTGACCAAGAGTTTCTTACTGCTTCTTTGCACTTCCCTATCATCATTTCTACTTGTGTGCACTAATTCTCAGCTTACACACAAATTCAGGCAGAGGCTCTCTTTTTGATCTTTGATAGATGTGTAGCAGACTTGACTTGTTGAGACAACAGGCCTCCATGCCCCGCGGTAGAACACAAATCAGTCAGTGTCATTTGAGAACTTAAGCACAAATTATCATCTAATAAGTGCTCTGAAAGCAAATGAAGATGGAGCTGCAAGACATCCTGGAGTGTCAGGGTAGTTATCAAGCATACAAGGAAGGACCTCAGAAAAGGATGCATCAAAGAACAATGTTGTAGTTTCACACTCCAGCAGAAGAATGAAGTACAGAACAAAAAAGCTGTAAATGGTAGGGGACTATAATGATCCAAAGATCCAAGGCCAATGTACTCAGGTCAGCAGATCTGGGTATAGTCCTCAAGGAATGAGAGAATGCAAAAACTGAAACTGGACTATAACAGAGAACATGGGAGACACATGGCAGCTTGCCCTGCAGTAGGCGAGGTCAGCAATGAAGTGATAGGTCTCCTCATATGTAGTTAGGCCAAGGCCAGGATCTGAACTTCCCAAGAATCTCAATGATCTGTGCCAGCCAATGCTTCCATTTTTTCTGCAAGACTTGCAGACAACATCAAATAATAGCAAACACATCAGATAATAGCAAACAACATCAGGGGCAAGCTGGAGGCTACATTAAATAGAATCCAAACAAGCACATGGAGAAAACTAGTGAAACCATGATGGCATTAAAGGAAAGGATAGCTTCCTAGAACATCTGCACACTGACAATATCTGGCCCCAGCAAGTCAAGAAAGGCTTTAGCAGAGAACACAAAATAGTTATTAAAGGAACTTATATGTACAACTCAAATGGAGGCATACGGCCTGGAAGTGCTCATTAGCTCTTAAGCTGTGGAGAGAGGTTCCCTTATGGCAAAACTTTCAATAAGAATATGCTGATCTTATGCTAACTCAGTGGGAATAAGTTATAAACAGTATGTCGTGATAACTGTTTGCATTTATCTGAAAAAGAATCAGTATTAAGATGTACATTCTCCAAAAACAGCATCTGGGTAACACCTCCAATCTGGACTTCATATTCTGCATTAGTGCTAAGAGAGGATTTTCTCTGGGTCTGTCCAATAAATTCTCCAGACAGTTCTGATGGTCATGCTGGAGGAAGCTAGCACTTTTCCTTCTTCATCCAGAGGTAAAAACAAATCATGTGAGAGCATCCCTTATTAAAGCATTGGTTAATAGTTATATTGTTTTATATATATATATGATTTACATTATATTGAAGCAGATTTACAGCAAACAAATGAGGAAATCAATAAAGGGAGTGTCAACAGTGAAACGGTTGACAAAGTTGTCCGAAATTTTTCAAATGTTGGTTGCAGATGTTTGTCTACAAGTGATTATATTCTTTAAGAAACTCTGAACACTTGCTTGATAAATTAACTGCTTGCAGAATAAGTAACTGTTCTCAGCATGCTGCTCCAGGCAGTGTGCAGTGTGCATTAGGGAACTCCAGCAATCAGAACCTAAGAGGATTTTTATAACAGTTGTCTTGGGACTAGGAACTTCATTTTAATTTATGGTACCTGACTCATTCTGTTGGCCTAAGTCACTTCTCCAAAGGTGCATTCAAAGTCAGTGGCAATGTTGGAAACTGAGTTTTCATCTATATGCTAGAACTTGCTGCTGAGACCATTCTTTTGTGACTGAATGGAAGCTGAACTTACCAGATTCATAATCAAGAAAATATATGTGGACCAGTGTCCTTGTTTGTGTTAAAACAGAGATAAATTCTCTTTGCCTTTTTTTTTTTTTTTCTGAGAATGACTTCATTCTGTATATGGCTTTTAAGTTTGTATGCTTTTAAAAATTTTTTTCATTTCACTTTTTGGGGAGGGGGAGGAGGAGAACATTAGGAGTTCTCTTTCAAAATTCTTTTGAAAATACAGATTTTATTTTTTTGTACATCAAATTTTTAACAGCTTGTAACATCTACTTTGCCTGAGGCTAAGACAGTCTTTTCTGCTAATGTAAGGGAAAGAACTGAGACCTACTGAATCTACCTACAGATATCTGTAATTTTTTCATGATTTTATGTCTCTTCATTCTGTGAAAGCTTCAGCCTTTGAATAAGTTTTAGAGACAGAAAGCAGGAGAGGAAGCCCATCTGCTAGCCACAGGAGCTAGCTTCCCCTGCAAGATCCCACATAATTCCACTTAGAAATCCAAGGAAGAGTTAATGCCTGCTTCAAAGCCTGAGGCACATCACTTTCACTCTACCTGGCTGCAACCCAGAGCTGCTGGGGTTCTCTGCCTGTGGCAGCCAGCTTGCATGGCCCTGCTGCAGGGGCTACACGGGGCACAGGGAAGAACAAGCTCTAGGACAGACACTAGCTTTCCTCATTTCCATGAACCAAAGAATCACAAAATACCTACCTGTGTCTAAACAGAAACAAAGCACAACCTTCTATTGTTATTTAAATCTGACAAAATTATTCTAGAAATGAACTTACACCTCCACAGGCTATGTGATTGCAAGAGAGCACCATTAGTCACTGCTCTGAAATACCGGATTTATTATACACAGGCATGATGCAATTACTACATATTTATTACTTATTATTTTATTATGTGTTTATTTTGGAGAGGCAATAGACTATCTGTAATTAGGTTTGCATCCATTACAAAGCCCTTTTTAAAACTATTTTATACCTTTGACTTGTCCTGGCTTGAAAATCACATTTATTCTGCAGGCAAAAGGGAATGGGTCTTGTTTAGTTTGAAAAATAAATATGTCCTAGCACTTCAGTTACTGAATTTCAACTCAGAAACAGTAGGGGAAGTTACTTTTCTTAGTTATTTTATTAAGAAGATAAAGAAATATTAAGAAAAATTTATCTTATTAAGAAGATAAAAAAAAAATGTTTGATGGAGGAATTCCATTTACTTTGTTGAAATTTAAACTTTTGTTTAAGTTTCCTATGAAATCACTGGCTCTAAAGCACATGGGCCTTAGTCCTGTCATGAGTTCCATCCTTTCAAAAGTCCAAGCATTCACAAAACCTGTGTGAAGCAAATGGGCATCTTCCCATCCACAGTTCATCCTCCAGGCTCAGGGGTTTATGATCGGTCCTTATGTTTGTTTCCCAGGTATCACTCTTTGGCTGATCAATAGGAGATTTGGTCATGAAACAAGGAAATAAACTACTTTGAACTGAGTCGCTGTAAGTTCCTTACTGGTCGTTGCATTTCAATTTGTAGTTGTTTTGGGTTTTTGGGTTTTTTTGTATGAAAGATTCATCACCAAAAGTTTGTGTGCTCCTTTTTCATTATTTAAATACAAAAGCCTGTTCTCCTAAATAAGGTTCTCCCCTTTCAGTGGTAGAATGGTGAAAAGGAAAACATTTGGTTAATGCTTTCCTTGGTAATTTCCCAGCAGCACAACCAGAGATAAGATTGCTTTTCATAATAATCTCAATTACTCTTACTAGAGGTTCTCTTTAAATCTACCATGGTCAAGCCCTTGCAGTCCTCAAGTGCAATCAGTTTTATCATGCTTCTGTCAGTATAGAAATGCAGTTGTTTTTATTCCATTTTGCTTTATTCTTTAAAAAGAAAAATAAATATTTTATAAGTTTACAGTTTTTAAAAATCCTAACAGTGACAATCACTCTATTGACTTCACAATTTTTGTGTGTCTAATTTCCTCATTCTATTCCCTTTCAATATTTGTAGTCACCCTAAATTAATTTAAAATTGAAATAACATCTGAAGTGTTAAAATATTATTTTTTTCTTTCTCAGGCAATAAACATTTTGAGACCTCAAGATGTTAAAACACATCTTTATTACCTCTTTCAGCTAACTTGAAAAGGCGCAAACCTTTCTCCATACTAAAAGCTTTCTGGTGTACCGAGCTCAGTGGAATAAACAGACTTCAAGCTGCCACTGGTGGTCCGAAAAAGTCATTACCAGAGGGCTTTCTCGGATTAGCATCCTTTAATATGCTGATTAATCAGTTTTTAAATATTGAAGATCCTTGAGTCTTTCCAAGTGAAGAGAATATCTTTACTTGCTGGTACATGATGATGGAATTTGAAAAGTCAAAAGTGATTAATACCTGAAGTGTGTTTAATTGTACAAGTATAATTATTTTCAGAAAGGAAAAAGTGCTTTGTAACACGTTTACTGTCTACCTATACTGTCTGGCTAAACACTTTATTTAAGGGTTTTCTTGTTCTCCCAGGAGCAAGCAACAGACATCCCATGGACTTTCCTGGGACCACAGCCGGGAGCCCGTCGCCCTCCACGACATCCACCGAGACCGCGAGAGCAGCTTTGTACTAGCGCTCGGATCCTCGTACCCCCTTCCCTGCTCCGTAATGCTCCCGAACGACAAGTTGCTGAGGGCATTCAGCATCTCAAATTGCTTTGCACTTTGGGAAAGTAAGTGCTAATAGGCCTGCTCTTTCGAGCTCTAATTAGCATTATGCATTGGAAATGGCTCCTGAAAGCTTCTTACCGTCTCTCAGTCGAAGGCAACCTCAAAAAGCAAATAAACAACAGATAAATAGCTTTTTAAAAGCCTAGTTATAATTATCATTCAATGTAACATAGGAATACTCTGCCTCTTTCTTACAAGTAAACACAATCATTTGCAAAGCCTTCTTAACTTTGAAGTGGCTTGTCACGCCCACGTCTTTATACGAATTTAATGAAAGGAAAATGTCAGATGTCCCGTTGGGTGAAACAGGATTGAGTCTTTTGTCTGTGCTGCTCTGAAGTGTACTCCCCTGATCTTTCACTTGTACATCTACTTTTGTGATAATTTTCTTGCCCTCTAAATATTCTCCTTCACTGCAATCTATATCAGAGTACAGTTCACTATATATATTGATTTAACTTTTTCTACGATTAATTCCCTTCAGAAAATACTGCCCTCATGTCTTTGTGTGACTTTAGATATGGTAGTAGTCTGTTGGAATTAAAAGGCCACTCACACTCCTAAAATAAGCATGCGTATAACCGTTTCCAGAACAGAAGCCTAAATTATCTCTTGTCTCTATTTCTAGTATCTCCATGTTGCATTTATTATTTGTTGTCCTCCACTATGTTTATAGCCTTTATCAATTATAAATATACATAAACCACTTTTTGCCCATTCTTTAAGACTATAAATGAAAACAAGGGATATGAGCCTTGACATCCTACAGGACATTTTTCTCCAGTGTCTATTCAGATACTTCGTTGGTCTTTCCAGAAATTTCCAGCTAAAAATCTGGTCTATGACAGATCAAATTAAAAAACCCAAATAAACCAAATTTTATGATGCAGTGTTTTGAGTGCTCTAATTCATTTCCTGGAATGGACCATATAAATACACTCCCAGGATAATTCACCAAATCCAGGGCAGCCATAGGACTGTGTTTACGGTCACTGTTAGACACTCAGAGACAGCACTGTATTATTAACCATAGACTTATAGAATGGTTTGGGTTGGAAGGGACCTTAAAGATCATCTAATTCCAACCCCCCGCTACAGGCAGGGCCACCATGGGACAGAACAGCACCTTTCTGATGGGGAGAAATGCTCAGCCTTTTCTTTTATGGAGAGAAATGCCAGCCTCTTTAAAGCCATGCAATAAAACCCTCATTAGCTTCAGTGTTAGCCCCCTTATTTGATGTTTATTTACTGTATGTGTGGCAGTAACACATATTCCAAGTTTAGCATCAAAGAGACTCAAAATTGCAGTTGTATACCAATTTGCTGAGTTTGAAAGAGCAAAGCGAAGCTTCCTCATCTGGGAACTTCTAACGCCTCAGCAGAGAGGATGTTTCTATCAGCACTGCAAGTCACAGAAATCTGTGGGGAGCAGCAGGATTTGCAGGTTTTCCTGCCAGACTGCTGAGCCTGAGGCTGCTGTAGTCTGTCTCAGCTGAAAGCTGCACTGGCTGTGCTTGGAACCTCCTGTACTCCTCCTGACCAAAATGCACTGCAGTATATGAAGTTAAATATCATGTGCACGTAAAGTATATTTGTGTCTATATGTATATGCAAATGTCTGTATATATGAATATTTATGTACAATATAAAAATGGGGGCCTGAGAATGAACTGCACATAATTCAAATGAAGAAACCAGGATTAAAAAAGTCCATTAAAGAAGTGTAGCATACATGCAAACTTTGTGGCTTTAGACAAGCTTCTACAGCACTAGAAATGGAAGAACTTAAAATACAAGTACCGATGCATGCTGTCTGGTTTGCTTTCACCTTTTTTTCAATTGTTGAGCCCCTATACGTTTTTTACTAGGAATATGGATGTTTGTCAGGCCTATGAAAATGAACTTGTTTTTCTTGTACTACCAGTTCCATGATCTTTAATAGCAGAACTGTGCATTACCAGAGTAAATGGAAGTGCAAACTGGAGCCAGATCAGGCGTGAATGCACAACTGCATTCTGCCAAACTGGACAGAATGATGTTTAATGCTACCTTTAGGATCTTAAGCTAGTTTTGTTTGAGCTACAGATAGATCCATTCTAATCCAGCACAAAATTAAAACAGTGGTGGGAGACAATCAATTTGTGTCATCAGAGTTTTGAAGACAAAGATACCCATGGAAAAAATATTGAATTTATTTGAAGAGGCAGAGTGAGATTTTTTAAGTTCAAGGGACTGTGATGTTTCTGATCTTAGACTCAGTGCCCAAAACCTGGATTACAACCACATTAAATGAGATTCTTCAGGCGACAATTTATACTATATGTTATTTTCAGTGGTAAGAACAGCTTAAGGTGCACTGAAGACCCTTAATGCCTTGCCACTTGTTCCCTGGTTCATATTATGGCATCATCTGTGGGGCCAGATGACAAACCAAACAAATGAACAGAACCAGGTTAAAAATAACTCCAACAAAAAATCATGATCTGGTTTCCTGTAAGGCACCAGAAGCAGCTGTGTTCACACCGTGGAAAAGGTGGTAGGGGCAGGCCTGAGCAGGCAGAGTGCTGGATGGGAAAATCTGAAGCCACCGCTGCTTTTGAATACGGTATTCACAGGGACACTCTGTTTTCACTGCACTCCTTCGTCCTCCTCACTTGAAAAGAAGCCCATGGGTACGGAAAGGTCCTCAGGCCACAGGCTAAAGGCTATTCAGGGCCATCCAATTTGCGGAAGTAGTGCTAGAGACAGCTTTGGGACACTCAGCTTACAGAACACTTGCAGCTATAATGACTTCCCCATCAACTGTAGTCAGACCCACTTTGCCAGAAGTCTGCACGCTCAGATACCAGTTCGAGAAGGGGTTCTGGCCAGAAGGAGTTCTCACCATCAACCCCACCAGGCTTTCTGTTCTGTGTCCAGATATTCTTCTTGAGTACATGCTCTAGTGCTCTTCTGAATGAAGGCTTTTTACAATAATCCATTACAGCTCTGAAGATCAATGTATGCCACTGAAGAATGACACCACCAAAGGGTTGCTTGCATTTGCCAAGTAGTCAATAGTAGCTTGTATAGTAGTATTCTACCATAATTCTTTGGTCGAATTATTAATTTGTGTGAGCTTCTCTAACATATTTTATAATTCAATATATGCTGATTCTAAAAATATCTGTTTAAGACAGTATATTAGAGAATTAAGGATTTGAAAAGCATTACAGTAAGTTTAACAGAATTAAAATGCAAAAGTCAGGCAGCTATACTTAATTAACAAAAGTACTACCACTTCATATTTAACTGTTGCCATTTTTTATACAATGATATACATTCAAAAGCCATGTAAGAGATTATGGGTTTAGCTTTAACTCTGACTGCCCTCTTCTTGTTGATTTTATTTTAACATACTTTATGGTTTATTTTTTATGATATACAGCCATATATATGTGTAAAAAGCACATTTATTTATAATGTAAGAGATTAATTTATGTATGAACTGAGATATACACAAGGCTAAGTTTCTTGGCTAGATCTCTCGTGATAGTATTTTAAAATGTATTCTTTTACTAATAAGATGCAAGTCCAAGGGTTTAACATTGCCCCAGCAGAATTACAGTCTCCGAGGAACACATCGCTCACAGCTGAAGTGAAATATCCATCACTAAAAATTTCAGCACTTTTAATTCCATCTCAGTGACATCAGTGGGATAACTGAAATATTACTCACATGTGGTACTTGATAAGTGTATGTATGATTTTATCAAAATTCTAGGAAAGTAATTTTGTGTTTATCATTGGCAGGTTTTTTCTAACAAAAAAATCAGAATTAAAAATATTAGCGTGGTGTATCAATCGTGTGGGGTCTTTTTTCATTATGATTAAAAGAAGATGTCATTTTCCCAGAGCTTAAAATGACAAGCAAACTTCTTCCTGTTTACTTTAGTTTCTAGCTTCCCCCCCCTACCCCCCCAATATTGTGAAATTCATAAGCAGCTTAGCCAACCTTATGGATACTTTTCTGATTATAAATCATTCAAAGTATAACTCATTTATCAAGTGCCTGCAATTCAATGAAAGCTACGGTTTCTTAATCACTGCTGCCAGGCCTGTGCCCAGCCTGATTACGTATGTGGTAGTATTGCTTTGATGTTGACACTGTACACGTGGGCCAAGGCACCTAAAAACCCTCATTGTGGCACTGTGTCTTCTTATCCACCCAGGATGAGGTAAGATGCCGACACTGTTGTTGACATCTCGCTAGAAGTTTGCTTTTTCTACTGCTACACGGAGCTATTTGCCTTGTAGCAATGTTAAAGCATCGCAGTCTTTTATCCTGTTTATTTCCTCTCCTCTCCATAAGTTGCCACAGCAATAAAGAACACAACTGCAAGGGCAGTCCCCGACCCAGACGTTGCTTATTCAGAGATAAGAGCACACAACCAGGAAAGTATTTCAAGATTCAACACGTGCAATTCTCTGCACTCCTAAATATTTCCTTTGATAGATCTTAGAGTGTAGAGAGGCCAGTGAAAGGGAGCAATGAATAAGAAAGATGAGGAGTAGGCTGCAAACCTGAGAGGAGAAACAACAAAGGAAAAACTACAGACAGCACTCACAGAAATGTGTGCTGATGGTTCTATTAGCTTACCCTAAGCAGAAAACCCAGTTGACAAAGTCACTGAGGGCCCAAAGAAGTGCCAAGGCCATCAGGAAAAGGACAAACATAGTCTCCTAGTGTTAGCTGGCAGCTAACAGGGCTATTTGGAAGGCGACATCTGCATTTCAGAGGCTCCCCAGACCACGTTGCCTGAATGTGAGCCATATAAAAGACGCCTTAGAAAGTTTTGTTTGCATAAACTCCAAAAAGTGTTAGAGAATTCATAGCAGTATCCTTTGCAGTTTCTCCTAATTCCATATTAACAGGATCAATACAAAGAGTGTGCTGCAGACTATTGCTCACCAATCTGGCCAGCTGGTGCAAAGTTCTGCTGGGCTCTAGCTGGCACCCAGCCCATCCTGATCAGCAGTCTGTGTCTGCTGTCCTCTGATCCAGCCTGCTCTTTGATGTTTCAGCTCAGAAAAGTCAGACTTTATTGGCAAATATGGCTCTTGCAAATAACCACTTGAGCAGCTGTGGAAGTGTTGCAATGTGTGTTTGGCCGATTTTTTACCGGGACAGTGCTTGTTTATTTTGTTTTATATAATAATTGGGAAAGCAACTAGCAGCAGATAGCAAAAAGGGGGGAGCAAGTTCAGACGACACTTCAGTCTGCTATGACTCACTGGTTCCCCAGTGATGGCAATGGGATAGCTCTGTGCAAAATCTCAAGTGTTGTGCTGCAACACTAGGTATTAATTTTGTGAGAGCTGTAAACTGTGTCTTCCTGAGCCTGCTGCCAGCTTTCTGTAGCACTCTCCACTCCTCCCCTTTTACATCTGCCCCCCCCCCATAGGATACAGTATTTTATCTCAGCCCTCAACAGAGCATTTTTTCTTTCTCTCACACAAAAAACTCCAACTGATGTACTCCATCTTTGATATTTCATTGTTAACACATACTTATTTAGTTTGTGGTGCACTACTAGATCCTTTTTCATAGGGCCCTCATTTTGTATTTGTATATAATGCTTCACTTAAGCATAGTACTTCCCTTTTGTTTTACTAAATCTTGTAAGATTTAATCTGTTAATAAATCCTTAATACAACTTCTTACATCAGCAGACAACAAAGCAAACTATTATAGGGGTATAATAAAATTAAAAACTACAACAATTCATATTTGTGATAAGTTTTGCTTATTACTGTTATAACATTTAAGGTACTTATTATAGAAGAAGTTTGAGAAATAAGCTTACATATTAGTGTATTTAGCTATTTAAAGTGTATGTTTGAAGGCACAGAATCATCTAAAAATCATCTAAAAATCCAGGACCTAGTCTAAATTAGCTGTAGGGCTCCTTCTAGTCCACAGAGAAGAAGAAAATCCTCCAGAGGCTGATTCATTCCAAATGCCTTGATTGCTTATTTTAGAAAGGTAGTAATCACTCTCTGGATGTGTCTTTATCTACTGACTACAAAAGAAGCCAAGCCAACTGCTTTGCAATAGATACCAAACCCCCAAATTGCTAAAATTACACAAGATGAGTCTCAGCTGCAGCTTGTTACCCACCACCCCTCCCCGGAACAGACAATCAGACCTAAATTCTTCAAAGATTTAGGCCCTGACTCCCATTGATTTCTCCCTGTGAGATTCCTTCAGCTGTTGACTTCAATGAGAGTTACACACCTAAATGTGGTGAATACTTAACATCGGGGGCTGCAAAACACAAAAATCTTACCAAATCTGCGTGTGATGATCTAAGCAGACACAGCCTTCAAGCACCCACACCTCTCTAGCAGAAATTTCCATTCCCGTCGCAGAAGGGATCGCAGAAGGGAACACGTGTTCATGCTTCAGGTGCAGTAACCCCCCCATGCCAAGGAAGGGGAGGAGGGAAGAGCTGAGGACATTACTGTCTGGAAGAGCGACTGCTAGGTTCGACAGAGCATCTCTTTTATATTCCGGTTTTGGCCACTTCTTGATCTTTCTTACCACAAAACGTTTTAAAGGATCATTTAAAAAACCCCAACAAACTAAAACAAGTAGAACAGACATGGCAGGTGTTTTATTACAGTAGCACCATCCTGAAATTACATCTACTTATTTTTATTCAAATCGACAACATTTCAGCTCGAGTGTTCGTTAATGACCCAAAACTAACTCTTCGTTTTAACTCTTTGAAGTTACATCATTGTAGATGTTGATTGTTTAATTGTCCTTCCAATCATGCACTTCACTTCCCACTTAGCCCCATGCAGGACATGACTTGAAGACATTAACAATGTCACTAATGTGGATTGCCTTAGGATGTTTAAGTTTATTTGTAATGGAGGCAAACACTCACTGTTTGGATGAATTCTATAAAAGCTGAACATTTTCTGCCCCAGGCAAAGTTTTCAGAAAGAGTTCATATAGTTTTTCTGGTTGTAATCAGTACATTCAAATTATGCCTAATTTGGTTTTCATGGAGGCAGTATTGGATCACACAAAGTCAAGTATAATTACTACCAAAAATTAATTTCTGTATGCACCTTGGGATATTCGCCATGGATTTGTGACACATTATCAGGAGATTCACAGTTACTAGGAAATTATTTAAGAACATTTTATTGTTTTCCTCAAATGCAAGTGAAACTGCAGTGGTTAATCATAGGAATTGAAATAAATGATCATGAAATCTTAGTGCTATTATAAATTAAAAGTAGTATCAATTGCTTTAACCAATGGGCAGAAGAAAAGGAGGGTACAAAACCTCTTTAGAGGTTTACAGTAGTTTAGAGTATTTTCCATTAAATATATTCCATTATATTGGATGAGGTTCTTGTTTACACACAGAAAGTGAAGAAGCCAAAAGGGTCTTCTGCAACCAGTAGGGAGGTTTTGTGTAACTGTCTAGTAGCTTCCAGACAGGTGCCTAAGGCAAAACCAAAACCTTCTATTGCCTATTGCAAGCTATTTCGTGCATGCAAGCAACCTCCACAAAAAGCATGTCCTACTCCACTTCTGTTTTTTAAGGAGGATGGGTCTCACTCGCTAGCCGTGGCTGTAGGAAAAGTTTTGTTAGCCTTAAGATGATTTTTTTTTTTTTTTTTTAACAGATTAAGGAACCTGCAATAGGGAGTGATGATCTTGAGAGGATAAACTCTTAATTTCCTTCTCCCAGATAGTCCTAAACATCTTCTTTCACTAGAAATAAAATGCAACTGGGAAGTTCAGGAATAGACAGGACATTAATTCTGCCAATACTCCTACAGGGGCATTTCCTGACAGGAAAGTGGATAGATGCGTGATTGATATCTATCTCACTCCATCAGAACTGAGATGTGTCAGAGCATAAGCAATGTTGTTCTGCTTTGCTTCCGCTTCTTGCTGCTGAATGCTATCTAAATCACTTTATTTACCCATGACAAGTAGAAAATTTGAAACAAATACTAGACACAGATTTGGACTACTTGGTAATCCAGGAGTACATGGGGACACTCTTAATTCCCAGGGTAGCCTTAATGGACATAAACATTTAGCAGATGTAAATGTTCACTCCTTTTGACCTTCTGACATAAATTCTACAGGTTTAACTATACACAACTGCATACAACTATATGTAATTTTCTCTAGTGTCTTGAAACTCCTTTGAAAACTGGTGAAAAGAACTGAATTTAAATTAAACAGTTGAAGTCACTAATGTTGTAATTTTAACTCAGAACAGAAAATGTATCTTAAATTGGTTTTGCTTCACTTAGCAACAGGTAAATTACTTGTAATAATCTGTTAAAACCAGCCTGATTTAAGGTTGACCTTTTCTGGAGGTAGGTTGCCTGAAAGCAGTGCCTGATTTCAATGTGTTAATGATATGTAAAAAAATCATACCTAGACAGCTTCTGGGTGTGCCTTTTACCTAAGTGAATACATATTTTAAACAATGTATGTTTGGACTTGAGTCTGTAAACCCCTGTCTATCTGATTTAAAATAATCAGAGATTGAAGAAGACACCATTAGCATCAACCCTTAACATCCCAATGAAGGTCCTACAGGTCACTATGCAACCTCCTTTCCTCCACTCTCAACTCACTCAGACTACAACGCTTAGTAGGCTTGTGGAGGAAACTTAATCTCCAAGAGAGCTTGAGGGTCTAGTTTTACAAGAATTCTTCTCTGCACCAGTGCTTCCCCCTCCTCGGTGTCATCCTCTCAGGCTGACCTATATTCAGGCTGCCATAGAAATGGATTATCTTTGTGTAACCACCAAGTCCTCTTGTGCAGCTACCTGAGAACTGGAGACGGAAATTACTCCCACTCAGAATGAAAGGGAGGAGGGTGCGTGTGGTGTTATTTTTGATGGGGTTTCAGTAAAATCGGTTCCTTAATCCTGTTGAATACGCATTTACACTAATGCTGATGCTAAACAAGGGTCGGCAGAAATCTCTTGCTTTATGTGGAGATAACAGGGTAGAGGAAGGTGAAACCTCTCGTTTTGATGCAAGCTTACTTAGGGCAGATATAGTCCAGCCACACCTGTGAAGGAGTCATTTGCATTTGCTTACATACAGTCATGGTGGTCTCTCAACCTGAAACTAATGATGAAGAGACCCCTGGGCTTTGGGGCTGCTAGTACTTGCAGCATTCGAATCAGGTGCAGAACTGGTCTCTGAGATTTCTGAAGAAAGCAAATCCCCGAGGGAAGAAAGACTTTCTGTCATGGGCTGTGAAGTACAGCATATAAGCATTTTTTAATTCATCATACAATCAGTTTTAAAATGTTTTATTGAGTATTTTGAGAAAAGAAGCTGCAAAGACAAATGGATTAATTTTCTGAATTGATTTACCTTGCTTAATTTAAAACAGCTTCATACATTAGCACTAAATATGCATTAGTTTTTTCAAAGGGCACAGTATTCCATGACTGCATGAGTGGTTTTCAAATTACTAAAACAGAAGTTCTTGCCCTTTTCAACATTTTCATCTTTTTTTTTGCTTTCTTTTCTAAAATTCTCTCATGTTCCATAGTTCACACATGCACTGTGTATATTATTGACTGCTTTGATAAAATAAGTTCAAAATGCTTTGTTTCCATTTTCTCTTTCCCTCGGATATTAAAACTGACAGCATAACAACTCTGTTGCCACTTACTAGTGAATCACTGCCCTTGCCAACACTCAAGATAAGACAAGCTCACTTTTACCAAATAAGCAGCTCTTTGCTGTGCACTTTGGGAACTGTAGTACAAGGCTTAGTTATTTTAAATCCATTTTAATTTTAGTAAGGTGCTCAATAGTTTCCTTGAGCAACATCAACATGAAGGTCTTCCTCTCAAATTTTTGATTTTTTTTCTTTTACTTTGCGAAAGTAGCAAGGATAGCATATTTTAACTAAGTATGAACAGAATGCATTCGATGTCTCTGTATCTTAGTATTATGGTGTGAAACAACTGGATAGCTAGAACAAATGCTGACACTTTTGAAACAGAAGGAAGCTTTGTTGATCTAATGTCACCTTAACATTTTTGAAAGCAAGAAGGCAACTGCAAAGAAACTGAGAAACTATGGCATGCCAACGATGCTGAGGCAGTACTCATTTGAAAGAAATAAATGATAGTAACTTGTAAGTCTACACTAATTACTTTTTATCATATATTTTGTTTCTTTGCTTGCTTGAAGTGTAGAAAAAATGCGTGTTCCTGTAGTGCTTGTTTGTTTTCCCACCGTAATTTCCTTAAGGAGCACCAGTGGTCAATGGAGCACAAGCTGCCAGAACACCGCACAGCTCTGCGCACCCTACGCACATGAAACAGTCATGTTGACAATGGCACGTGAATGTAGTCACTCAGGACTTGCCAGCTTGGCTTGTAAGTTCATGATTCCTGACTAAAATGTTTTGTTTCTCTAATTTAAGCTGCATCCTGAGATACACATGGGAACAATAAAAACATGGACAAAGTTTCAGCCCTACAAATCTTTATATCAGAGCTGTCAGGCTTTTGAGGCTCCAGGTTCACAGCGCCTAAGATGTCTACAGTCTTTCAGGTGAAACATATAGAGGTGTGAGAAATAGTACAGTGCTCATGAGCAGTCTGATGGCTGCTGCTGCAGATCAGGGGTGTGTGAAGCCTACAGTAATTGAATCCATTGCAGGGTCTGGGCTTACATATGGAACTTGAACAATAGGTATTTACTTAAATTACATAGATTACCTCAGAGATGTGGAATCTGTATGCCCTGCCCACTTCCCTGAACCTCTGGAGCTGGGATCCTGTGGGGAATATAATGGGCTTAATTACGGTGTCTGGACTAGCCGAGTAGGACCTAGAAGGCAGGAGTTAACCTCACCTCACCTTTTACATGCCAGTGACCCCAGGCTTGGCTGGGAAGCCGTTGGGGCCTCCGGAGCAGCTTCTGGATTGCCCCAAACCATGCCACCAGTGTGATGGTGAAGGGGAATCCCGCACGGGCAGGACCTCGGTGCCCTTGCCTTCGTGTTTCGGCCCGCGCCCAGCGGGTGACGCTAAGGGCGCGCAGTGCCCGGTGCTCATGACACCCGGGTGCTGCTGCCCGCCCCCAGTGAGGCCGGGGAAGGGAGCAAAAGCCCACACGTGCGCCCGCTGTGCTGCAAGG
>NW_009937875.1:0-61328 GCF_000696875.1 Nestor notabilis
GAGCCACACAGCTTGGTGTCGTCAGCAAATGATTATTAATTCCTGGAGCTCTGCTAGGGAAATACTATTTATTTTTCAGGGCTGCATATTTTAAGACCAGTGAGATCTCTTCTTCATGCCCAGAGGCTGGATGTTATCAGCCTTCAAAAGCACTATCTTTTTATTGCAATATCTGCAGCATGTGGGTTTAAATCATGCTCAAAATATCTCTCTTTCTTATCACCCCTCTCGAAATTATCTGGGAAACACAGACCTGAGGCCTTAATTTCTGTATTTCTGAGTCTCCTTGTCAATATGAGACTCTTAACCCAGAAGCATCTGTAGGCAGTCGTCTGTAGGGTAACCCTTTTGAACCCACGTGTGTGTGAAGAAGAACTGAATGAATGTTAGGGTCCTTCAGCTGCCTTGCTCTAACATGTTCTCTGCACCCAGGACCTCACGACTGCAGAGAACCCTCCTTCCAGAGAGTGAGTGGGAGAAAGAATCCTAATCAGGAACATGGGAACAAGTACAAGCAACAAAGGGTTCCTGTGTGAGTATCTACTTTTTTACCGAATGAAAGCTCCTTACGTTATGCAGAAATGAAGCAGACTGGGGACAAGTTCCCAAAATAACTTAAATTCCATCAGCATTAGCCAGTGTAATAACAATAAAGCCTAAGACCTTTATGGCATGTGGGGCCACCTCCTCCTTAGTCCTCAGTCCATGTTTGCTACTATCTGGCACCTAAATGGTAAAAAAGGAAAGTATCTCTCAACAGGGACAGTACTGTGAAAACTTTATGAATACATGGCTAGGTTAGTCCGTTCTCATTTGTGCAACTTGGCTTGCATTGTTCACTGGGTCTTCGCCAAACCTATCTGCTGCGTCATTATGTGGCTTGCTTTAATAAATTCACAGAAGTTTCTAGGATGTAACTAATATTTCCCCCTCCTTTCTGTAATTATACAACACCCACCACAATGAGACCCAGGTCCTAATTGGTGGATTTGTGCCATGATTTATAGTAATTATCAAAGCCAATGCTATAAGATAGGGAAATAGAAACACTCATCTGTACATTTAAACAGCTGAGAGAAGGCTTTAAAAAAATAATCTCTGTAAAGTCATAAGAGTAGTTATTTACCTGTCCACTGAATAAACTACCTAATTTCCTTCTGAGCAAACCCAACTTTAATTGATTTTCTACATTGCACACACTGACCTAGACTGAATAATACTGGATTAAACCAAGAGCAGTCTCACTGAAGTCAACCTCATTACTTGAGATTTCTGCATGGGAAAGTCAAATATAGTGATGGCAGGCATGGCATCACATCCTGCTGGTCTGGCTGCAGACAAGCCCTTGTACATGGGGGAGAAAGGGGAGTTTTTGAGAAAGGTTCTCATGGTCTCAGCTTGAACAGAGTCTAAGAAAGATATTTAATAAGGAGCTGCAAAATGTGTTCATTGTTTTGGAGAGTTTCCAAGCTTTTTCCTCCAAAAACCTGTTTCCAGCATATATGATTCAGGGTTAGTTATTCTATGCTCATGTATTCCAATGGAAATGGGATGATTTTTATATTGCAGTACTAGACAGTATGATTAAGGGTGTTGGAGCTTGGACCATGCAATTTAGAACCTTTTAAAATGTTTCCATTCCAACATCTGACCTCACTGAATTTCTTTAATATTCATTTGAAGGAATAACTTTGAAAAGTTATTTTCTTTGCAACAGAAATCTGTGGTCTTTCAAAGAAGAAATGAAATGCGCATACACAAAATGTACATCAAAACATCAAGCATTTTTCATGGTCACAACAAATGTCTATGTCATCAGGGTTTTATGACTTATTTTATATAGTATGTTCTAGTTGACAGTAGCTGTAGCATACTTCTTTGACAAAAACCCAGTAACAGAGTGGCAGTGCATAGCAGCCTCACTGACACAGCTGCAAACCCATGGCTAGAACATAAGTATACACCCCATGAACATACTCTTGGGCTTACCTAGGTCAGAGCACTGCACCACACGAAGATGGCACTGGCAGCGGAAGGGGCACACTGGTCCAAATCCAGATATGACGGGGTCATCTGTCGGAGGCATATCAGCCGACCCTTCATCCTCCAGCATAAAGTCAAAGAGGCCCTGCTGGTGGAATGGCTTGGCCAAGCATGTTGGCAGCAGTAAGATGAAGAGGAGAGCCAGCTTCATGGCTTAGTTCATCGACTCCGGGCAGAACCTGGGATCAAAGCAGGAGATTTACAACAAAAGTAGCAGTTTCTGATGGCTGCATAGTTCCTGCTAATCCACCAATTGCATAACTGTTTCTTTCAGTAAATGAAAACTGCATCATAAAAATAGGACAGCTATAGGATAGGAGTCTGGTAACTGCTTGTCAATAAGCTTTTACAGAAGAGTTTAAAGGCAACTGTAAACACATCTGTTTGCATATTTAGAGTAATATTTATTAGGAACAGGCAGCACTGTCAACTTGGTTATGCAAAACAGTCAAAACAATAAGCCACATTTTCCATGTGTCTGTTTTCTGCCAACTTAACAGTCTATTTGATTTCATTAGCATTTGTTTCATAGCAATGAGTTTGTCTCCTGGGGACAAACCTGAGGTTCCCAAACTCACTGTAATGCAGTATTTCATGCCTTGAGAAATATTTTTTCTAAGTGCCAGCTGTGTGTTTTAAATTATAACTTAGTAAAACTGACTGAGAAAGAGTACAGTCTAGTGATGGGGTGGAGAGAGAGGGGGGAAGATCTTTAGTTGTTTAAATGAGCTATACTTCTTTCCCAGTTTAAACAGCACAATAAAATTTAATACAATGTTGTGTTATATCGGATATTCTTGGCTTTCTTTCCAAATTTTTGGCTATATGTTTATGCTATAAACAATGCACCCTGAAAATCCTCTGCTTTGCACTGTATAAGCACTCAAATTAATATGTTTGGTATTGTCAGCATACTTTCTAACAGCACTTCAGAGCCTCATTCTGCAGACTTCCATGCTCAGAAGCAACTTTACACAAGTGTGTATTGCATAAATAGACATTAACAAGGAGATCTGCTTAAATACATGTTCTCAGGACTCAGGCCTAAATGCATTTCAACACAACATTGTGCCACCTGTGTTGTTGTGGGATAAGAACACAACAAAGATACAAAACAGCTGTTTGTAGGTTTTTTATCGAGGCAGTATAGATCAGCTAATTTTCTGAAAATTATTTTTTTTCTATCTATTTTATATAAAAAAGCTAATCCTTTACAAACCTTCATGAGTCTAAAAACAACCCACACAAAAAAACAAGAAACCTGCCTTCAAGTTGCCAAGTGACAGAAGGGCAAACTAGCCATTTAATTAGGAACCTTTTTTTTTTAAACGGATGGCATAGTCCTGAATATAGATGTTGCTTTTTGTAATTAAAGCAAAAAAACATCCACTTGCTTTTTTAGGTCAATAACTTCCAAAATGCCTCATCTGGGTGCCAGCTGGGATTAACTTTTTTCTAGCAGAAGTTATCTAACAGTTAGGGGCGTGGTATAACATTTCTCAGCTCCATATTGACTAATGGAAAGATAAAAAAACTGGGGGAGAGGCAGAGAAGGAGGTCCGTTTCCTTCTCTACACTGATACATGGAACCCACCAGGTAGCTAATGTAAGGTGAGGCTGGTATATTGAGGCCTCTCTTTATAGAATACCAGTAGAAAAAAGGTAAATAAATAATGTAATAATGCAGTCTGTCAAAACCTCTAGGCTCAGTCTTGAAAGGATGATAAGGTTACCTTACAAAATATGCTAGTGTTTTAAAATCATAGCTTATATTCCTGACATCTACCTAACAGGAAGATGGACATCTAACATCTTCATATGCCCCAAAGACTTCAGAGTGAATTCCCGTGGAGGAAAACACCACTTCTGTTGTATCTTTAAGAGACATAGTTGGTTTCTTAGTTGGACCTGAAAGAGTTTTCCATTCCTGGAGCAGACATATTACCCACTGCATGCACTGAGGGGTTACACAGACCCCAGTTTCAACTAGAGGGTCAGAGCATTTCAGCATGTCTTGGCAGCCCAACTTAGTGCTGTGCAAACTCGTGCCATGTAGGCTGTGTCCCCGTGTGGGCCATCCTCCTGTGGTCCCTCCTGCCCTGGACCCCACCAACATCGGGGCTGTGTCCCTTCTCCAGCAACACCCCCATGATGCACACAGGGTACACACAGACAAGGAAGGATATCATAGCAAACTGGTGTTCTTACCACAGTTTAATCTGAAACAAGATTTTTGAAATAATGGTTATTATGTACAAATTGTTGTAAAATAACTACATAATGTATTAATACTCTGAAATGGGAAAAAAAATTTGCTAAATCAACACCATTCATTATAATAATCTGCCTTATGAAAATGATCAATAAAACATTACTCCAGTACAAGTTATTTTTCAGAATGTACATTAACATCAGCAAACACTGGGAATGCTGCACACTAACGCTGGCAATCAGTACTTTTTAAAGAGCTTCCCCAGCTCTTTTTTATGTATTTGTATATTTGTAAAATATTTTTAAATACTTAAAGCTGCTTGTATTCCCCCCACCAGGGTCACTCCTGAAGCACCGTCCATCCTATGAATGCACAATCAGGATCTTACCCTGGAGTTAAATTACAACCCCTCAAAAAAAAAACCCCAAAACAAGGCAAAGACACTTTGGAAATGTCTTTACACTTTACTTCTTGTTCACATTAATATTGATGACTTTACTTATCTCAGTTAAATGCTGTCTTAGGCCTTTTCTTGTGGTCTCTGTTTTGCCAAAACAGAATAATATCAGCAAGAGCTGTGTGTAAAGGAAAACTGCAGGACAACAAAGGATATGAACTATCTAATCTAAAGACACAGCAGAGAAAGTAGACACAAGCTACGTATTAATCAGGAAATAGGAATAGATATGTGTCTGCATATCTTTGTTCATATAGATATTTTTATAGCAGGCACATGTATCTGTTCCTATTGTTTGTATGTATAAATGAACATAAACAGAGAAAAAGATAAATATAAAACCGTACTAGTAAGAAATGTTTACATTTCACTCACAAAAAAAGGTGGGGGGGAGGGCAATCTGAATCCTTTAAGGCCTGGGACACAATATTTATGTCTGCAGGACATAGCTGTGTAAATTTGTTTTAATTATGTGTTTACAATGAGGAAGACTTTTCCACAAACAGAGGAAACTATACCATAGACTTGGCCACACTTCAGTTTAAAATACCACTGGAAATATGCTTCATCAGTTCACATCACCACTGTATTGGTGGTCTTCTGGTCAGTTTACCTTTATATTAAGTTTTAAATTAGTTCACCTACTGTCAGAAATCTCTTAAAATGCCACAAAACACAAGTTAAACAATATGTGTAGTTTCAAAAAAAAAAAACAAAACCAACAAAACTTTACACTGTTTTACCTATTTCGTGTAATAAAGTCTAAATATGCAAACAGAGAAGTTGGAAGTTTTAAAGAGATTAAAACTCTTTTAACAGGAGTTTCAGCTCCAGGAATTTTCTTTTCTATTTCATTCATAGGAACTGTCTTTAAATGTAAGAAGTCCCCTGTTTGTACACTGTAACATAGCACTTTCTACCATTACAAAGGCATAAACTGAGCCAGTTTAACTAACTACTACGTATTACTTTCTCCGAAATTGAAATTATATTCATTAATGTTTGGAATACAAATAAAGAAATACAAATGAAAAAGAAATCACATAGTCCAATTTAAAACAGAAATGTAAGTACTCACACATTTTTCACACCGATTCTAAACACTGGATTGCAAACAGAGAATATACTGCTGCAAAAGTTTACAGTAAGGAAAAAGAAAGGACTATAACAGTACTTAGACAAATCAAAACAAGAGACAGAACAGTCAAATAAACAGTAGGAAATCTGCACAGTCCTTGAGAATGTGTTCTCACGTTCCCAAGAAACAAAAGTGCTGGATACAAAACTTAAGATTGCTAAACATTTAGTAGGATTTCTTCCTCGTTTCTCTTAAAATTCAACTAGTTCTTGCCGTAGACTTGCCTGAAGTTTTATTAGTGCAGCAGAGTTCAGGAGAATTACTGAAAACCGTACCTTTTAATCCAGGGATTTGCAACAGGAGCTCTCAAAGCTGAGATGTAATTAAACTAAATATTCAACCCAGGCAAAAGTCTTTGCAGGTGTGGAAAGGAGGAGGGGGTAAGTTCAGCTCAGTGACTGTCACTTGGTGGAAAACCCTCCTGCTTCTATTCCATAGCACAGTTAAAAAATAAGGTTTCACTCAATGAACACAATCCAGGCTGACACCCACATTAGATCATATGGTAATGATATGTCTCCTGTGTTGTAGCCAGAAACTTTATCAGCTCTTTTGCTTTCTTTTCCTCCTTTTCCTTTTTTATTTGCTTGTTTTCTTTCTTATCTGTTTAGAATCCTAAACTACTTGTAAACTATAAGACAGACTCTTAGCTGTAATTCATCTTACTTATTTTATTTAAGTCCCTACAACATACGTTTAGGAAAGTTTTCTTGGTTTTAACCATGGGGTTTTTTTCTGACTCATTACTGAGAAAAATCTTTGGCTGTTCCTCTTGTTTATAGTATTTGTTATTCAAGGAAATGGTATAAAACTAAATTTGGAGTTAGTCAAAGTGGAGATGAATATCAAAAAAAAGGGGTAGCTTTATGTAAAACTATTTAAACAGATATCAACCTGCCTTTGCTTATGTTATACTATTTTCAAACCAAGTAGTACCTAGTAATATACTATTATCCTGGACAATAACAGAGTTTTTATGTATTTCTTCAAACTACAGAATTTTTTTATATATCTGAAAATCATGTTTTTATTAGTAGAACGATTCTAACATTTGTGGTTAGAACTGTTTTATATAAACTGCTTTTTTTTTACTGCTTTCTTACCAGGACAGCAAAGCAGAAGGGAAATCAGCTTTAACTGTTTTTTGGGCTGGGTGGGTTTTTTTGATTTTCTGGGTATTTTAAGAAACAGTGGAGATTTTTCTGAAGCATGAAAGGAAAAATGTATCCTACTTATTGTTTGGATTTGTATTTTAATTTAGTAATTTCTGGTTTGATGAAAATATCAATGGAACCTAAAATGTAGTTTATCTATTCCTGCAAAATCATAAAATCCTAGCAAACTGAGAGCAAATACAATAATTACTATTTATTTAGCAATCCAAACACATTGTGAGCATATGTAGCTTCGCTGTGCTGTTAGTTGTCCTATCTAAATACTGGAGGCTTGTGTCTCTGTGTTTTGACTTGTATCCTTTTATTTCTGCCCCTAGGCTAAGACCAGGTGCAAATCTGAAATTAAAGCCTGTAAAATGTGAAATTATGTTTAAAAGAAGTCTGAATTCTTAGAAACACAATAAACTCTTGAAATTTCATCTATATTCTCAATTTAATTTCTAGAAGAGACATTAAAACAACTCATAATTGTCCTCTTTTGGTGGAAGAAAACATGGTAGAATAATTGACTGATAGTTTTCGTCAGTGTAGCACAAAGGTGTAATCAGACATCTTACATTATGTCTTCTTTATAGAGTTCATTCTGAAACTTAAGGATCATTTATTCACTACTAGTCCTTGAGCTAACTTCTTCCCCCTGCCTTTTCACTGGATTCAAGACTGCTAATGATCTTTGTTGTGACATTTTTCTGCGTATGATTAGTGGTGTTCCAAGCTTTCATGCTTACAACAAAGCCTTATCTTTGTCCAGAAGTGCCGCCATGAGGCTTGCTGAAATCTTGGCTGCATCTTAGTAATGTCAGTTATTTGAACCTTAGTCACCAGCTGCATCTGGTGTTTAAAAACATTTCAAAACAACGTTTTGATGAGGAACAGGTCAGGGTAAACTCGTTGTCAGTTTGTTTCAAAAAACCCATTCATATCCTTTCCGAGTAAAATTGTCATGCATTTGTTCTGGTATCTGTTATGGGGTCGAAAGGTGCTATAATTTAATAGCGAAGTCATCTTTTTGGAGGAGGGGATAGGCAGCCACCTCTCCTTCTTTTTTGTCTTGGGCATCAGGAAGAGTCAAACAAAACCATGAAGATTAAGGTGGGAACAGGTGGTGCATAGGGTGCCTGCTGGTGGACTGGGGACTCCCAGTCAGCCTGTGGAGGAACTGCTGCCCATAGAGGGAGAATTTCCCTACTTTTTCTGTAATGAAGTCCATCCCAAGTAGCTCAAAGGGGGAAAAATGTTACAACTTTTAGGAATTATGAGAACATTTACGCTGCCTATACTAGAGGTTAATAGGTTAATACCTAGAGGTAAAAAGGGTACATGTTAGGCATCCAAGTCCTCCTGAAATGCAAAGGGAAGTATATGGACGACTGAGCAACTGAATGGGAGAGGACTTACAGCACTGAATATTGGTGCAGTGCACTATTAATTGTTACAAGTCATTTGTGTGTTTTTATGGGAATATGAAATCCTTTCTGATGCCTTTAACCCCATTCTTTGACCCCTACTATGTTACTCAGGAGACAAACAACTCTTAAAAAAATCCCAACCCAACAATGATACAAAGTCATTATATAATTTTAAGGCCCATAACCATAGTCAGGGCCTGGCATTGATAGTCTCCCCTGCCCAGTCTGACCTACTTCAACTACAGCTTATTCAATACAAAAAAAAAAAAAAAAAATCATTATTAGAACAATATTGGTTTCTATGTAATTTTATTGCTCCAATTTAACAAACTTATAGGGCTACATGCTGCTCCAAATACTGATTCCCAGAAAGTTACAGGCAACTGCATGTTAATGTTATTTATATAACACTCTTTTTATTAAATTTTGATGGATAGCATCTGTTTCATTTACTCACAGTTTATTTTGTGGACCTTTCAAAGGTCACTGGTGGGAGAGATGACAGGAAGCCTGCCTACTGCTAACTGCTCTGCCAGGGTCCAGTGGAAGTCTCTGCAGGAAGAAGATGAGCAGATGCCATGTAAGGAGCAAACATACCCTGGGGGAACTGCTCCAGGAGAGTGGGCTGGGAGATAGGCACCAGGCAGGCATTCAGCGCTGCCAGCACAGGTTGCAGACTTCTCAGAAGAAGAGGGAGCTGACATAATCTGCCCCTGGGGGTGGAAAGAAAGGTTTATTTTTTAGGGAGCCTGGGAAAAAAAAAAAAAAAGGGTAGCCTTTATTGCAACTCAGAATATATCTGGAAGAAAACCAAAGCAGGAGGACAGGATCTGTCCTGCGGAAACATGATGGCCAAGAGATTCAGGTTCTTCCTCATTCTGTTTCCACTACAGAAAAAAGCATTTTTCTTGGGCTGCCTTCTAATAGATCCCAGCTTTGATGATCAAAGACTGATTAGTGTTGTTGTGATGAAGAGGAGCAGGCAAATCTGCCTCAAAGTCCTCATGAACCACCTAGGTAAGTGCCAATTTCCATCAGGAAGGGATGAAAACAGATTCCCTGTTGGGCTGCCTCTCAGGAGCCCTCTACACCTCCCTTGCATCTCATGCCTAGGCTTTACTAGCATGGCATCCTCCATGTTCTCTAATATACTACTGACTGTCTCTCTCCTTTCTACACTAGGCATAGTAATTTCTTCCAGTCACCTGTAGTAAAATGTTCTTACCATAGCAATGGAGTTCCTTTACTAAAAATACAAGTAAATATTGACCCAAGTTTAACAAACATTGAGCCAGGTAAATATTGACCCAGGCACAGGCTAACAAAGTAGCAAAAGAGGCTGAAATATAATTTCTGGATATTTTGAGTACCAAAGTTTCTTTCAGTGTTCTGTTGACCTCACAAATGATAGTTCTGAACTTCTTGACATTTCTACAGATCAAAAAGACCAATTTTCCAGATTTTGGATGTGTGCTACCAGTAGCTTTATTTTTCTGTGAACGCACTTCTTGTACAACTGAATGAAATGTAACAAAACTTCAAAAGAGAGAGCCCTCTGTTTGAAGGAATAGTCTCTTCCATCACTGTCTGTCTTCCCTCCTCTCCCTTTCCCATTCTGCCAGAGAATGTACTGTGTAGCTGTCACGGTCATCTCCCTGCTCACTTCTGAAGGGAATCTCTGGGATCTACAGGTCACTCTAGGAAACAAATTCAAATTATCTTCATCTGAAGTATCCAGTGTGTGAGTATGTCCTTTACTTTGGTCTCTTTTTCCTTGGAAAGGCCGATCTGTTCCTGTACTCGACACTGGCTTTCCGCTGGCATTTCTATTCTCTCCTGAATCAAATTTTCTTGTCCAGGTGTATCCAGCAGCTGCAAAATCTAGCCACATATCAATGTAGTCTTACTACTCATGATGATTTCAAATGTTCTGAATTTAACTTCCATCCTTGAGGATGAAGCCTGTCCTAATTATTCCTCATGCTTTTGTAGTATAAACATACATTTAGATTACCTTTGCCTCTCTCCCTCAAAAAAGCAGCAAATGAGTAAAACTAGACTTTGCATGAATCCTCCCAGCTCCATCCACAACAGATGAGTGAGAGAAAAGTAAGCGGTTGTGGACGAAAGACCCCAGAACCTCACTTCGACTTTACCTCTTCACCTCCAATTAATGGTAAAGAGAACACGTGAAAAAACATTTGCTATCATACACATTGATATTACCTCTGTATTAGTACTCAGGTGCTCCACTTGCTGTGTTTCAGTGATAGACAGCATTACATTTTTGTGTCTGCCTGGTGTCTGTGCAATGTGAGCAGTCTGCCTCGCAGAAGATGTCATACATGAAGGAAAGAGTCTGCTGGCAGATGCCCTTCAGCAAAGGTATCAAGAAGATAAAACTCTCTCTTAGAAGCAACCTTCCCAAGAAAGTGTGTCACTTTGGGAGTGTGGGCCATGAAAACAGGAGTGATGACTGGAGAGGAGAGAGGTTTAGTTTACGTAAGAGGAGAGGAAATTTCAAGTGAGCAGCTGTTTCACCAGATTTTGGCCTTTCTTCATATTTTGCAGTATCTTGAGTTGCAGTCCAACCATTTTCAAGGTTCAGATGAAAAATCCAAATTTTAATTCCCATTTTGATGGCCCTTAGATCATGCTCCGAGCAAGCCTCGTCATCCCAGCTGGATTACACAATGCCCTAGAAAAGGATGACAGTAATTCGTGCAGATGTTGGATCTGTACTCCTTGCATGTCCTCTGTTAGTCAGGGTTATGAACCAGCATTCAAAATGAGACACATCCTGTGCAGCTCTGAACAGCCTATTCCCAGATTATGAAAAACATGTGAATAAACAGGTCATCCTTGATTTTCAGTTTAGTCATCACAGAGAGTAAATTTTTTTCAGGGGGAGCTAGTAACTGCATTACCAAGGAAAGTCCTGAAAAAAAGAAGTGGATTAGAAAAAAAAGGACCTTTACAGCAGCATTCTTGTGTGTGTCACTGTATTAAAATGGTCACTTTGTATGTTGACAATCTGCTGAGGAAATACGTAATTTCTAACTTCAGCTAAACATATGAAAAGGTGACTTTGAAGGTGCAATGACATCACAAAACTTGTTGGTTTTATTTGGATTGTGTGACCTCACTATAGAGAACTGCTGAGAATCTTAAGGCGGGTGGCGGTGACTTACATGAGAACTACCCCTACCTAAACAGGGTGTGTCCAGTGAGGTTCAAATGAAAAGGATGTTATTTTCGTAACTCTTGAATCTATAAGGTAACTCACTGCATCTGAGTCAATTTAAAAACATAATAAAGAAAAATAATGATGTTGGAGCAAAGTCCAAATGGCACAGATGATATTTAGCATTCAGGATGGAGAAATGATTATGAGAACACATTACGCTGTACTCAAATTTTACCTGATTTGAAGACATGGAGAAGTAGAACATAAACCTTTTCAAGAAACCATAGCTCATAATTTAAAAAAAAAAAAAAATCTCGGATATTTGAAAAATCTTTTTCTATCAATATAGAAACAGATTTCTTCCAAAATCACTTGGAATTAGAGTCATCAGCCATCACATACTTCCATGTTACGGTCTACAAAATATCCCTTACATTTCATTAAGCATTTGAAGAGTCATTCACTTTAACTTGACATTAACCAGATATGAGCTTTCTTTTGGCTACTATTTAAAGCACATTCTACTTTTATTCTTTTTCTGACCAAGTAATTACACTGATGTTCCTCAACAGTAATTTTCAATAGTCAACCTGGATAAAACATAGTGAGGTTTTCTAAACAAAATAGAGTTTAATTCTACGTGTAAAAGCTTTTAATGTGACAGCAATTCCTTCAGCTATCGAATTACAATAGAATGTTTAGTCTATTGGTAATCAGAAAAACAATGAAGGCTATCCTTTTTCTACATTATTCGTTGTTTTATTTTCTTCTTTAGAACATGTTTTTCAGTTATTGCTTTTTTCCATACCATGTTCCTGGAGCAACTTTCTGTTCCAAAAAGACCAGCTACATTTTCATTTAGAGGATAACATACATGTCCATTGTGTTTCAATTGAATAAAAGTTAAATTATGATTATGAATATTTTTGGTTTGCACTTATTTGTCTCATTTTCTTTAGCTGGTTTTTGTTTGGATTTTTGTTTTTAGGTCTGTGTACATAAAAGATGAATTTGTGAGCACGCTGGCACACACACCCAGACACATAAATCATGCGATCTTATTGAAATTGCAGCATCCTGTGATTTATGCCATTTTGAAATTTAGGCACTGAATTTCTTGACTCATCTTCATCTACCATAGTATACCAGGAACTCAAACCTTTTGAGATCTAAGTCAAGGTTTGGAAAAGTGACTAGCAGTTTTTCAAAATATCTCTAATAGATCTGGCTTTCAAAGAGCAGTGCTTGAAAATTGGGTATTGCATAAGGCACTGGAGGATAGACACAGAAAACAGCCTGGCACCCACACCAACCAACATCTTCTGAAAATCTTAGTATATTGAACTAGTTTGAATCTATCAACTAAATTTAAGGATAGAGTTATTTTGCCTTACATGTAAAAAATAAATCATTTCAAAATGAATCTATCAGCTTTTCGTATCAGGATGGGAAGCTTGTCTCTGAAAAAGCCACACATATGTTTGCAAGCAAAGATCTATTCCAAGATTGTACTTCATTTATAAAACCAAACTCCTGTGGATTGGATATTGAGACTTGGACAGGTTGGAAGAGGCGTTTGTCAATTTGTTAAAGGTATTCAATAGCTTTTCTGTACCTTGTGTCTCCTCCAAACTGTTTGAATCTGTTCCACAAGAATTATCTTTCAGTCAAAACTAGAAAAGAGTTCATACTGTATGTAACCTGTTCATAGCCTGCAATGCTATTTTTATGTCAACTGAAAATAAGAAACATTTGGCAAAAGAAGCATAAGAAGTAAGTCACAAAAATAACAATCCTTTTTCAAATTGGAGGATAGAAAGGAGAAAAACAGGTTTTAAAAATTCATCCAAGAAAAATCTAATAATTTAGAGGACTTTGGAGAATATATCAGGCCTCACAATAGCCTTTCTTTTGTGGCTTTTTTTTTTTTTTCTCACCTATCAAACTTTGTCTTTAATTTAGATTATATTTTAGCCTAAAAGACACTTACTATTTAGTTTGAAGTACCTGTCTAATAATCACAATCTATTTGTCAAGTGCACACCCAGGACAGAAATCTATATGGTTTAGAGTCCATTTTGCAACTTCACTTCTCCTTCTGGGTCCCAAAGATGTTTCATTCCCCCAGCTCCAACAGAATAACAGATTTGCAGGGTCAAGTTAGGGTTACTTAGCATTGAGAAAACCTTAACACATTTTTATTTTTTTCCATGGCTTGAAATACTAAACTTGAAGTCACCTGAAGTCACTGGAATCTCTTATACCTTTCATTTTACACAGTACCATGCCATGCAGGAGATGGCATTGCCGGGCTGAGGAGCTCAACAGCCTGACCAGTCTGATGAGCTCAAGTATTCAACTATAATGACAACAAAATGTGTTGCCCTGGGGTTAGATCTCTATTTTATCTCTTACCCCCACTTTACATTGCCTCATTTCTTAGTGTGTTTTGATTCCTCTCCACAAATATTATTGGACAGCCATTTTATATGAATTTGGTACAGAGTTATGCAGCTCCCACCATGTACCGAAATTCCACCTCCTTCCTGCAGGTCTCCCCATGACCTCTCAGATTTTGTGTTCATTGAGACAATTTGATGCTATTTTCTAAATCAAGCAGCTTCTTCGTATAATTTGTTCTTCAAATAATGAATTAATAATTTATTACAGTATGTTTTGGATTAAAGGAGAACAAAATTGGTGGCACTAAAAAATACAAAATGTATGAAATGTAACTGCCAAGTGTGCTGAAGACGGCTAAATGGTTTTTGTAGTTTTTAAAAATATTCTTTGAATCTTGAAAGACGGTTCAGCCTGCCTGAGATCATTATTTTTTTATGGCTTCTTTTATAAGATTATACCTCAGGATATTTTATTTTTTAAAAATGAAACCATAATATGACCTTCTGTTTATAATAAAAGATTGGTGGCTGTAGAAAATGAAAATTCACATTCTTATGTTTCAAGTCTGAAGCTTTAAAAAATAATATTAGATATTTTTCATCAAGGAAACAGAGAGTCAAATTACTGTTTTATAATGAAAGTTTGTACAATATTTACTGTGGCTCGATCTTAGTTTCCTTAACAGTCTGAGAATTGCTCTGCCTGTTCTGAAAAAAAAAATGTTAATTTTGCCATTTTTCACCAAAACAAATGTTCAAGTGTATATTTTCATCTTATCCAGTTAAAAAGGGATTTGCCATTTTGTACTCTAAAGGAGAAGGAATTGCTGTTTGAAACCGAGGAGAGATAAGCCTTGTGCTGGTTGCTAAGTGGGACTATAAAAATATTGTGCTGACTCTATGATTACTATGACTATAAACACTTGAGTCAAGGCAGCTGGCAATTATATAGCAAATTAGTACAAAATATAACTTAATTAAACACGACTTTTCTAGATTTTACCTTCTTTTTTCATAGTTTCATTTTGCTTGTATAAAGCTTGCGAACAGAAGTGATTGATTGATCTGACGTATGCAACACTTTCACCAGTCTCTGACCCACAGTCTACCCTGTGCCCAGACTTCCCAGGCTTATCTTAATGTAAAAGCTTGATTTTAGTTTAGATATACTGCTTACTGAATTATGGATTTCTGTGTTAGCTTTTCTGAAGCCCAAGAGATAGTCCAAGACCTATCAAGTCATAATTACATTAAGGCACAGAAAACTGCATCAGTTTCTTAATTCTTCTAGTATCTTTGATTTTGGAGAACAGTGTACTCAATAGAGAAGTAACTAGACACAAAGACATTCTCTATCACCATGATAAATGGAATTATATCCACATGCAGTTTTATTTAGAAGCTTAAGAATCAAACTATTTCATCAGAATATTTTTTGCTTGTCTTTACAATCATCCACCTCTTTGAAGAGAAAAAGGCATAAAATTATCAGATGGGAAAACTGAGTGTGTGAATTGTGTACATGAAAAAGTCCAAAAGTATTTAACAAAACCAAAATTGCATTTGTATAGTATTTTTAAAACAGTCAACACAACCGAGTGGAAAATTAATGGAAAATTATGTTCTTACTACAGAGCTCTGTTGTACATCCTGTTCCATGCAAAAATTCTGTTGAAAAAATCTCATTCATTATTTTATTCTCTTGGGTATTGAGTAATTTCTATGAAAGCACATTTATTTTATTCCTATTTAACTCAATAAGATTTTTCAATAAGAGTAACTATAAGCTGGAGTCCCACATCTCTTTTATTTAAATGTACATTAGTCATTAACCAGATACATACCACATAGTAAATATGACATAGTGTTTACAAGGTTGTCAAGCATAATGGAGTGGTTTCTTTTGGTATTCCACTCATTTCCAGAGAAAAAGTATATTCTACCTTAGGACACACAAGTGTCATGGGTTACAGGTCTGTAAAAACTGTAGATACAAGTGTGACACTCTTTTGACACTGATATGTTTTTGAGCTGATAACCCAGCAGCACCTTATAGCATATAAACTACATACTGTATCTATGACACAGAAACTCCAGCACACATTTTCTCAGTACTGGTATTCCACTTCAAGTTTGTGACAAAGTAAATGCAGCAAGAATATCACACTAATAATAGCAATGTAGGAGAGACAACAAAGATGACCATTTAGTCCATCTTCCTGCTGTGTGGTGGCATCAAGTAAAATACTTCTCAGAGATGCTGCTTCACCCCCTGTGCCAGTTTCTGTTCCCTGCACCCAAGCAGATCCAGGAGAACTTCACTTCCCAGCACTGGATCCTATTACTCAGCTCTACTGATGGTTATTAAAGCTTTCCCAACATAAAACATGAGTTTCTGCTGCAAATTAATCCAATTACTCTTTGTTCTACTTCTGGTGGGACAACTCATCACAATCTTCTTCATAGCAAGCTTTTCATGCTTAAAGTGTCATCATTTTCTTCCTAAGACTTCTCTAAACAACATTCCTCTTGCTTCATTTTTTTCCCAATCCTCTGATGATTCATTTATCCGCTCCCAGTTTGTCTTAATTTAATCTTAAAATGGGGTACCCAACACTTTATATGAATTTCACCAGAGCCTTGAAGAGTGGAGCAATCATCCTCTTATGTCTTGTCTGCTACACTAGAAATTTCTATGCTTTTATCTCTGTGAAGGTACTTATTGACAGTAAAAAATTTTCAAAAGGATTTATTCCTGGTCTGATCACCTTTTCCTTGAAACTGATTAAAAATTTTCTTATTTTCAGCCTTAACAAATGGAAAGGAAATCCTGGTTTTGGTTTTTAAAATGGGAACAGCCCTTATTTTGAGAGAACTTTTGTTACTGTGTCATGTTCTCTTTCATGTGAGGGTGGTGAGGCACTGGAACGGGTTGCCTAAGGAAGTTGTGAATGCTCCAACCCTGGAGGTGTTCAAGGCCAGGCTGGACAGAGCCTTGGGTGACACAGTTTAGTGTGTGGTGTCCCTGCTCATGGCAGGGGGGTTGGAACTAGATGATCTTAAGGTGCTTTCGAACCCTAACTTTTCTATGATTCTATGATTCTATGTCTCCAAAATACATAAAAAAGAGCAAACATCCACCTTTATATCCAATACAAAGGCACCATACCACCTTCCACATGAAAATTACAAATCATCTGAGATGACTTTATCATATCTTGTAGGTTTTTTTGTTTCTTTTTTTTTCCTTTTTATGGAAGAATGATGACACTGACTGTCCATGAAAAGTATCCTGAAGCTTGCCAAGGCTTTCTACATCTTGGTAGCATTATAATCACATTTTAAAGAATTGTGAAGTGAATTATTTGAATGGCTGGCCTTTCCTCACAGTCTTTAACTACCTGGCTTACAGTAACAAAACAAGAGGTACATCCAGTTAATAATTCTCCTGCATCAGAATCCAACATAATGGTTCACAAATCAAAAAGATCAGCTTCTCTAAAAACAAAGGTGATACTCGAAAAAAAGAAGGAAGAGTTGACACATCATCTTCTGTTGAAACAGTATAAAAAGTGACCATCTTGAATATCTGGCTTTTCTGTAGACTTCAGAATTGGCTGAATCAACAAACATGATTTCAGCCATTAAAATGCTAATTTCTAAATACCTCTTCAGGGAATATCAGAGCCAAAGCTCTGAAAACTATCCTCTAAAACTATGGATAGTAACATTTTATTTCCAATGTTTTTGTCTGTCTTAGTGTACTGATCGTGTGGGCACATCAGTTAATGCAAGCAGAACCCAGCAAAAATAGCTCTGATCAGATTGGAGCCAAACTCCATTGTGTCTTGGAGGTAGAGTAAGAGATCAGCAACAAAAATACATATATAACCTGGATGCTATTTCTGAGCCCTGTTCTGCATTTAACAAATAATGAATGAAACTGGACATCTACTTCAAATGTTTGGAGCAAGAGATCTTCTGACTTGGATTTCTTCAGTTTGTCTGGTGTAAATATTGCAGATTAAAATTTAACATACGCCTATGTTCAACCTACTGTATCAGGGTTTATGACAGTCATTTAAATTTCACTGATTGAGAGGTTTTTTGACCCTTGCAGATATCACTGGGAAATATTTTGTAGGAAGTACATATTATTTCAGAGAAACTTTGGGGTTTGTTTAATTTGGTAGAAAACAGAAGATTCATATCTTTTAAAGTTTCTGAAATAAGAAATTACGGAGATGTGCAATGCCATCGGACCTGGATTTTCCTCTTCTCTGGTACAATAAAAATGTAGACACAAATTTTATAGCAACCCCTTTCACATGAACTGAAATGGGTTACATGAACTCAGAAATAAGTTACTAAGGGAACTTATTAACACTGGGACACATAGTGATTTGATTTGTACATAAGAAAGAATAGCCAGGCAACTTTAAAACTGCAGGTCAACAGGACTGTAGAATTGTACAGAGAGCGCAGTTATTTCTGGCACTGAAGAGACTGTTTGCAATCCAGATATTTTCTTGTGAAAGCCATTTTTGGAGGGTGGATATGGAAAAGACAAAGTAGTTATATTCATTTCATTTTGTTTTAAATGACACTAAATGTAAGACATTGCAGTGCGCAAAAATGTGTATCTCTTGAATGTCTGAAAAGTTTATACTCTAGCACATAGTGCTATAAATGAGTGGCATCGGAATCAGTATCTCTTATGAAAAAAATATGTCACTCGTAAGATAGAATATGAATAATAAAAGTATTAAATAAACTAAAGGGGAAAATAATAAACACAAAAAAAGGGGGAAGGAGAGTGCTAGATGGAGAAAGATCAAAATTCAAGCTACGCCTATTGCTCACCAGACTGAATCACTTAAAGTTTTCTTCCCCTAGCACATATATTTTTCTGACATCTTTTCCCATTATTCACCAAAGAGACTGAAGAAATATGAATGCTTGAACACTGCCACAGGGTAATACTTCTTTCTACTTTCTCTCACATTGAGAAATTTCTTCAGTCACATCTAGAAAAAAGAACCTGCATTGTTACAAAGCAAAATCTATGTTCAAAGTTTCTTAATTTAAAAAGTAGTCTTTTTAAAAATTCCAGATAACAGGTAGAGTGGATTGAACACTGGGATTGCATCACTAAGAACTAGACTACTTTCAAGCTCATATGTCACACAGAAGCCACAGAAAACAATCTGGCTGCTCACTGACCACTACCAGACAGCGCTTTACCTGAATATTTCACCTAGGCTACCCTGGTGTAGTTCTAGGGTTATGCAGAGTATGATAAGAGCAGAATAGTAAGGGCTGTCATGACATATCCAAAAGCTTATGTAGCTTATTTAAGATGGAGCCAGAGGGAAGCCCAAGGCTTATGGGAGGTCGTAAGTTAACAGGCAAATCTGCTTACTTGATATACACTGCATGGTTTTCGTAAGGTTTGTTGTTCAAATATTTATTTTCTTTAACAAATTTTTATTTGCTTTATTTAACAAATGATGCTGCTCTTTGGAGCAAGTTATTCAATTAGTGAGTTTTTCCCTCCAAATTCTTTCAGCTTTGCACATAATTTAAAAGAAAACTTATTTCATTCACAAGAAGCAGGAAATTCTAAATGCTTCTTTAAAAGAGGGCAATGAACTTCCCAGTGTGATGTAAAAGTAAAATAAATAGCATTCTCAGTCACATATTGTTGCAGACAGACACAGTATAAATAGATTATTTGAGAGGCCGTGAGAAAACTGCCTGCATTAATAGGCTGAGATACGAAAATAGTTTGAATAGTATTATAGTGCATTTACTCAAGGCTATTTTCATCATGCCCAAGTTGTACCCCTTTTCCCTTATGCACTGAAAAATATTTTTTTCCTCAGAAATAGTTTGTAAGGAAAATTTTGCGTAATATTGTGAATAAAAAATATTGTAATTTATAGGAGGGGTTTGGCACTGTTCTTTACCAATAACCATTATAGTAAAAAAGAAACACATTTTCCAAACTAAATGTCAATTATCAGAATCAAACATTTTCCTCTACAACTTTTTAACTAAATTCTGATTTTTACATTTGAAGGATTCTTTTTAATAACTTTCATTTGAACTGGTGCCTAAAGTTAAAGGACTTAGAAAATTCCTTCTTCTCCCTACACACAAGGGAATTATTTTTTCCTTAATTTCAGTGGATGCTGGATATAACCATAAATAAAAAGGTCAATTTTGTCCATCAACTCTGTTGTGTTTGCTCAGTGGGAGATGTGGGGATTCAGCACTTCTAAAATGAGACCATATATCTAGATACGAGGATGTATTTTAGAAATTGTATTAGAAAATTCAAGCTACTGTGAAATCATGTATGGATAAAACATTATGGGAAGAGTAACCAGATATTTCACATATTGAAAAAGAAAAGTGTTGGCTCACATACAATTTAATGAACCCTTGTATTTTATTTCTGCAGAACAAGTTTAGAAGGACTAATTTCACTAATATGGACTTCCTCCAGACTTCGTTTTTCTCCACTGATGGTAAGAAAACATTTAGCACTTCCCAGCTCCAGCATCTAATCCTTTCTCTTTATTTGGCATGGGATTGGTCTGACATTCTTCATATAGGGAATATTTAGGAAATGGCATGTAATGTACTGCTGTATGTTAGTTGCTGCTGAGCTTTATTACCATACATGCAGTGTATCAGAGTAGGCAAAGTACCAGGCACTGCTAATGAATTAGCATTCAGAGTAACCATACAGAATGCACAGGCTTCTTGGCAGCATTCCTCTGCTAATAATCATAGAATCATAGAATAGTTAGGGTTGGAAAGGACTTTAGGATCATGAAGTTCCAACACCCCTGCCAGGGACACTCACACTAGACCATGTTGCCCAAGGCTTTGTTCAACCTGGCCTTAAACAGTGCCAGGAATGAAGCATTGACCACTTCTTTGAGCAACCTGTTCCAGTTCCTCACCACCCTCGTAGTAAATAGCTTTTTAATGTAGCAGGAGTACTTCTAAATATCAAGGTCTATATGCCAGAAAATGTGTTTCTGATATCTGGAAAGTTGAAACAATAGAAAGCTTGAGGTTGTAAAGCTTTTGACTCTTTGACTAGAAGTGTTTCTTATGTGATATCATGCACGTTTGTATTTCTTGATATACCTTGTAGATACATCCAAGAAGTGTAGATGTAATATGGAATTGAAATTGTTAGCAGGGAATAATTTTCTTCTAATATAAAAGACAGAACTGAAACAGAAACCACAATCTAGTGTCTGAATTCTTAATTCAGTACTGGTTTGCTCATTAATAAACAAACTTGCTAGACCAAACTCTTGAAGTTTGTTTCTTGAGTGCAATAGCCAACTGTAAATAGTGAGAAGGGGCCAAGAAGTTACAGGTCCTGTAACAACCTCATAAAATCGTTCTGTTCCAGGCATCAAAACATATCCCAGAACCTCCAATTAGGAAAAAAAAAAAAAAAAAAGAAAATCCTTATGCTTGTGTCTTTGATGTTGTTTCCCAAACAAACAAGCATCATCACTTACTAACCATGCATGTCTTTTGTGCAGTTACTCCTGGCTTATGGGTACAAAACCACAGTGTTTCTTTTATGAAGAAAGAAACCTGCAGCTGGAAGGGATGCAAAGACAACCATTCCACCTGGAGCTGGAAGACAGAGCAAGCTGTAGCTGTGTCCCTTCCAAAATGCCCTTGCCCTGGATGCTTAGGACCATCAGCAACATAGGTTCTACAGCTCTCCAACCAGCCACTTCCAGTTGCAGTGAGGTGACCTTTCCTGGCAGTTGGAAAGGATTTTTTTCCCACAGTCTACCCTAAAGCTTTCTTGCTCCAGCAAAACCCTTCACTTCCTCTTCTAGCACCACTGAAAAGGAGAAACGATAGTCTATTTTGTAATCTTAGTAGTCTGTAGGCATTTTTCTGTGCAGCTCTTTTTTCTCCAGCCCCCAGTTCAAATTTTTGACAAAATTTGGCCAGTCACAATTTTTTTCCCCAGTTTCTTTCTAAGCCTTGGTAAAATGATAAAAACTGGAAAGGTAAGAGCTAGTGGTCTCCCAGAAAAATGGATTTCCTGGCTGTGCAAAGAGTGAATGAAGAAGTCTGGTCCGAGGCTGAGCTGGTGGCTGCTTGTGGAGCAGTGCCAATGCCCTGTGCCAGGGCATCCCTCAGCAGCACATACAGGGGGTGCATTCACCCGCAGGGAATGCGGGTCTGTCTGGGGTTGCCTGAACCATGGCTGCATTTGCAGAAAATGGATAAAGTGGAGCTGCTGCACCCACAGATCTGATAGCAGGCAGCTGCTGTCATGGCACAGCCAGGGGTCTGAGCCCACCTTGTGCTCCCCATGGTCTCTGCACTCTAAAGTGCAAGCTAAGTACCCAAAGGATTAGAGCCTAATTCATAATTTCTGGGCAATTAGGAATAGGCAGTTTGGAAGTTTTGGTATTCATTTTTAGTAGGTGCCAACTGCTTTTTTACAGCTATTTCAAAATGATAGCCTACTTCCATAGGCCATCCAAAAAATAAAAATCCAAACAATGCGGAAAGCCAAATGGCAGGCTGCAAACCATTGATTATTTAATGAAATATATTATATGCCTCCATAAATTCTGCTGATAAATCTTACAGACAATAAGATGCCTGGCCTAACATCTTTAACACTGCAACTACGTTATCTTTATAAACTTTCTTTGGAAAGGTTTTGCTGCTAATCCTACTGAACCTACATGAGCATCATTTGTAAATAGACACAAAAAGAAAGTGTTTGAGTTTACTAAACACTATTTGGGCTTACTAACTAAAATTATATTATCATTCTGTATGGTCCCTTATAACTAATTGGAGAACAGACAGATGACAATCTAAAAGTAAAGCTAAAAAATTGGGAACTATTAACAGAAAGCAAATGAAAGGCAGTTTTACTCCTCTCTAAGGAGTCATAAAATACAACTTTTACTATAACAGTTGCTTACATATTTAGCAGAATAATGTAATTTATGCATGAAAGAGTATAAATATAAATCTAACTGCAGACAGGAAACAGTACAACAAGAAAAAAACTGAATTTAAATTGAAGCCAGAAGTATGGAGATGTTCCATTCTTCTTTTTCCCAGTGGGAGGTTATTTGCATGTGTGGATATCAGCAGGGGAACTTGGCCTCTCCATGGGTGTAAGGGTCTGCCTCATTTTGTCATTTTTAGGCCTCATGCCATAGGAAGTGAGGTATTTCTTCATTTATGCCAAACGCTTTTGATACTGATTAGTGATTCAGAGTTGTCTCTCACTAAACACAAAATTTTATCATTTCACTTTTCCCAATGTACACACAGACAGCTTTCTATTGTTTCATGTTGCTATGGGAAATGGGATAATTTAATTTTTCAACTATAGGAGAAGAGAAACAAGAAATTAAATATTGCAAAGCTATCAAAAATAAAACAGGACTGAAACTTATTTTGACTTCTTGAAGTTGAGTAGGCTTCGCATGAATGTTGGCCTCTTCAAGGACGACATTTTTTCCTTACTTCAGTTAAGGGAGAGCACTAATAGTAGTTAATATAATGAAACAGTTCCTGTTTTTGTGGTATGTTCCAAGTGAGTGTAATGACCAGAAGTTCAATTCATTCCTTACCAAGAAAGGAGTCAAGATAATAGCACTGCTACTCAAACCCAAGAGACTGAGTTTGCTGCTTAAAAGGAGACTGAACTTGCATTCCTGTGAGGGAAAAAAAATAAGGTTTTAAATACCTTTGTCACAGCAAAAGTGCTTCTTTCTGAGTAAGGCCAAGGCTGGTTTTTGAGTCTGCAGGAGGAAGGGAATGACAACAGCAATGACAACCACTGTATAAACCCCCTAAACCACCATTCCAGAAGAGTAGAATTCAGTTTCCTTTCCAGCCATCTCAGGCTTCGTATCTAATTGCACAACCTTTTTTTTTGTCTTTTCAGAAAAACAACATAGTACTTTGCTAAAAAATATGTGAACTGAGGGCAAATTTGAAGCATTAATTATGAATGTTCTGTCTGTCTGTATATTGGTTTAAAATATTTCCTAATGAAGTATAGTCATATTTTGTGCCTCAGTAGCATGAGTACAATATTCATTGTTTTGAATGACTTAGATGTTGGAGGATTGTCTGAGCAGCTGTAATTTGAAGACCATATGAGAAAGCACTCTCTAAGGAGTAACATGATATCTTCAGGCAAAAGGGTTGTTTCAAATGAAACTTTCAGCTGATTCCTGCACATATTAGTAGTCAGATCTCAAGCCAGCCAGTGGACATAAGGCAGAAACTTCAGTAAAAACAGCAGCATAGGCACAGTTCTTCGTAAACCCGATATTATCCAAAACCAAAGGAAAAATGTACTGTTCTCACTATTTATACAGTATTTCAACTCTTAAAAAACCTAAATAGTACTGTGGTTCAAATGCTGCACTATCATCAGACAGCTGGGTTTGCAGAGTTTTTTATACTGAAGACAAAGAGGGAGGTGTCTGCTTCTGTTTTTAGGAACTCTCATCTACTGTTTGCTTATATACAGTTGCTGAACTGTAAGGAAAGAGGTTTTTAATGGAAACCATTGAAAAATAAAGGCTAACTTATCAAAAGAGAATACGAAAAAAAACCCCAACACTTTAAAAGGCAGAAACTGATAACTGAGGAATTCCTATTTATTTGGTCTCAAACTTGTAAAATTTACTCTTCTCAAGCCTGAATTTGGACTCACTATGTTAAACCCCTTGGTCTAAGTAAGACGGGACATTGGTGGCAGAAGTGAGCAAATCACTGACATAGAAGTTTGAGAAGGAGGAGAAGGAGGCAGAGGAGGACAAAGATTAATTGGCTGCCATGTGGCAGAGTGATACTCTGCAAAGGTGTGAAGAAATGAGGAGTGCTGTAAGTGGAGAAGAGTGTCCTCTAAAGGCAGCAGAAGCCCTCCATTGCATTATGCTAAGCCTCACAGCCTCATATTCAAAAAATTGTATTAAATGTGTATAGTTGTTAGATACTCAAAGACAAGAGTTTACTCTTATTGCTACCAGCTGACTTCACAAGACTTGTGGGTGCTACATGGTTAAGTGAGAAGGAGTATCAAATTAAACAAAAGTATCTATAAATAATAAAGCATAAATAATCTGCTCTGAAAATGCAGGTCTTTACCTCTCCTGCCTCATTTTTCCAGGAGCATAGCAGGAATCATATCTACTGCACTCTTTCACACATACCAGTATGAAAACAATTACCACAGATGTGCTTGAAAAACATCTGTTACACGAAGAATGTTGCATTTCAGTGTCAGAGATATCTATCCTGTCTTTAAAAATCCCATTAGAATGTTTTCAAACAATGGTGCTGGGGAGTGTACAGGAACTGGGAAAAACAGAGGAGATAAAATGAGTAAAACACTCATAAACAGGCAAACATTCACACATTCATTATTGATATACTTCTCGTATTTTTGATTAATTTATAGCTTATTGTACCACCAAGTACCATTTCCTCTCCTGTCAGCTAGAAGTGCCATTCTTGCTGAATGTATTGAAGGAGTGGAGTATTAGTTTGCTCAGCGATATTCAGTTTGCTTGCATTTACTCAATCTCTTCAAGTACTTTCTTAACATATTCTACCAAAAACAATTCTCTAAAATCACTAACTTAAATTCAAATATTGCTTTAAAATGCCGATGTCTGAAAAATTGTCCAGTCTAGTTGTACTGCCTTTTTATCAGAGGAGTAATTTTGAAGTTTATTTCTAAGTATCCAAAAATGAAATTTTATATATGGATTAAGTGAAGCAAATATGAGGACATTATTCTTACTGTAATTAACAAAATACAAGAATTTTTCTTTTCTTTTTTTTAGTGCCTCTTGTCAAAGAGTTTTGGTAGTCATAAACATAGTAACCACACATATCTTCACAGTTTTGGGCAAAGCTGACTAATGGCAGCTAGTATACTAGCCTACCTGTAGATTGCATAATTTCTGCAGTAATTCTTCCATCCTAAACTGATTGTTCCAATCTGTGTTATTTCTGAGTAACATTGTTACCATGGTTTCTTTTTTATTCTCTTGTGTAGCTGTGTGACTACATAGCCACAGGTATCCAGGCTCAGTGCTCACAACATTGAATGACATTTAAATAATACATTTTAAAGTGTACTTAAAGCTATCTTTGCAAACAGTAGGGTACAGGAAAAAATGTCAAGCCAAAAACTTTCTCAAGTCTTCTAAAGCTATATGCAGAAGTAGAATTTTTGTAAAAAATAGTTGACACAGGAATTCCAACAAATAAGTTTGCCAAAGAAAAATGAAATATTTAAGCTGATCAGTTCAGATAGAAGAAATTAGACATACAGAATTCTAATTATTCTATTAATGTAGCTTAAGTGTGCATCTTAAATAATAGTAGCACTCACCAAGATCTCAGACCCTTCATAGCTTCCCCAACCCACTATAAGTAGCTTACTTAAAAGCAAGAGTAGTTCCAACTCAGTCTTTCTGATTGGGCAAAGCATTAAGCAATGTCCCAGAAATCAGGGTGGGTAATCTTGAACCCCATCAAAATGTAAAGCATAAATCTAAGTCTTCCATTTTATGGTTGCCAAAAAAGACCCACAACTCCCCGTAAGCAAAATTACAACAAGAAAAGGCCTAACTTCTCCTAACTTCTTGTTGGACTCAACAATATCTCTGTTTTGCCCGGAGCTTATCTACCAGGTAGGGTTTCCCAGAGTCACTGTAAGACATTTTGCTAAGTGATAATTGTATTTTGGCATGAGCTAAATTTTAAGAAGTCACTTCAGCCAAGGACATTTCTACACAGACAAAGCACATTATGCAGTACTTAAGCAACTTCTGTATGTTGCTTGGTGGACTTTTTATATCTATAGTCAGATAGGGCACTGGCCATGACAGGAAAACCAGTATGAATGTCCCCTGAGTTTCCTTCTCTGCACCCCCAAAAACACTGACGTAATCAGAGCAAAGAATAAAAATATTTTCTCGTTCCTGAAGAGCTATCTGTGGTAGTTCCAGTGAGCTATTCAGCAGCTTAACACTGTAATTCTAAACTGAGGAGAGAGTAAGGAGAAGAATTGATGACCAAAGGCAGTACACAAGGGGTGGCAACTTCCTGTGCTGGTTTTGCAGCTGTACCCACCATCTCATGAAGCTTAGTCTTGTTTCCTTAGTAAACTTTGCCCTTGATGCTATCCATTTCTGTTCAAATTTCTCAAAGTGCAGACCCCACATGCCCTGTGAAGATTTTCGGCATAGAGCCAATCTCTGTCAGTGCTAATTAAAAGAAGAAGATAACCTTCTTTTCCCAAAGCAAAATCAAGGATGTATCGTACAGCTGCTGATATTTCATTTTAATAAAAAAAAACATACATGCCACTTAGTTTAACCCATGTTCTTCGCATTAATGCACATACCATCTGTCATTCAAACCTCAAATTTTGTTTTCAGAAATCTCTGTCATTCCCATCTGTCATATCCACATGTATGAAAACTAAATTTCTCAGCCACAGCTGCAGGATAACTTTCAACAGTTTTCACATTAGTTTTTAGGTGTTAGGAACAATTCACACCCTGAAAGTGGACATGTTTCTACAGGGAAAATTATTTTAAGTAAGGATATGTGAGATTCGAGAGATACTATGTTTATTTCCCAGGTGATCGTTGGAGTATGTAACTAAAACTAATTATATGGATTACATTACCTTTAGGTTTACCATGTTTGAAGCAGAAGAATTAGGCCACAAATGTATGTGCAATCAGATTGTACAGGGACAATCCAATCACCTTCAGTTCCTCGTGCTACAGGGCAGTTGACCCTGGCTAATTTTGTTTTCAACATCAAAAGCCTTGAAGTAGTTAATATTTAGTGTCACATTAAGCACTCAACTTATAAGAATCTCCTAGTCCAGAAGTGGAATACTTATAAAGCGTTCTGCTTCTTTCCCAGATCTGGGAAGGGACTATAAAATGCCAGAGGTCTCTGAAAGTCCCTACTTCTCTGAAAACGGCAGGTTTGAACCTAGGGTAGGGCAGTGCTTCAGGCACTCACAGCAGAGCAGGCTTGAGGCTTCTCTGATTCCTAAGATGCATAAAGGAATCTCTCTTTCAAACATTCTCCACTTGTGCTGAGTTGGAAGTCCAGCCTTTATTTGGAAAACAAAAACGTGTTGCTTGTGGGGTCCAGTAGAATGTGTGGAATTGTCCATTTTTTCTGTTTCAGTTCCTACTTTTAATCTCAAATATACTAATGTATTGAATAAAAGTGATAGTATCAAATGTACCAGCCACTATAATTGTATGCTGTTTTCATAGTGTAGCACTATACTGCTTTTCTCATGTAACTTGGCAACAGCAGCACTGTGAGAGGGGTTTCAGCCAGTAAGCCCTATAAATCCCAACAGCATTGCCTAGATCTTTTTGTTAATACATCCCTCCCTTGAAAACTGAGAAGATTCTGTTCTGTAGGAGTGAAGTAATCACCGAAACAAGGTTTCCACGGTCAAAAATTATTTACAGTTCATTTGCCTATACTCAAATATACTACTTCTTCCAAACCAGTAATAGATTCTGAAGTAAATGATAACTTTCAGTACTAACTCCCAAAGCTTTCAACAACTAATTTATTAAAAAAAGGGAAATAGTGGAAAGTGAACTTCCATATTAAGAAATATGCTTTGAAAATTATATTTTCTATTATTTCTTCACACCTACCTGCATTAGCCATACAGTCCAAGGGAACTCTGGTACTAAAAATAAAGATTGATTTCTTGTTTATTGACTCCTTATTTCTTTATGTGTTAGCAATGGACTATAAACTAGCATCAACCTAGAAGGCAGCCCTGGAAGAATCACAGCTGCAGCTTGCTGAAAAAAAGTATCTACCCTAAACAGGCAAGATAGATAAACTCCTGAATGGGTCTGACACACAAATGTGACCCCTGGAGTGGCAGAAGACCTCAGGCTGGTGGTAGCATCAGGGAGAGGAGCGATACTTTGGAGGAAAACACTAAGTAGAAAGAAAGATAAAGAGAAAGGGGACGTTGAAAGGAACAAGGGATAATGAAACAGGGTAAGGGGAAAAGGCAGTAGGAGAGACAGCTTAAAGGGAGGTGAGTCCATAGTAAATACAGGTCCAAATCTCTCCTGCATAGGAAGTTCTCCACATGCTCAAAGAACTCGCCATAGGCTACATCTGGAGCTGCCCTTGTAGCTGAAATTTCTTACTGCATCTTTCCTCTGAATTTCACCCTGGAGGATGGGTAGGAAAGGAGGATGATGATCTGAATTTTAATTTTCCCAAAACTCTTTTGTATGATTCTGGGATCAGAGTGATACTTGGCAAAGCAATAGTTACAGCTGGGCCCCATCTTATCCCTTCTTCTCCAGGACAGATGCCCATGCCATCTGGTAGAAATGCGGTTTCTACCTCACACAAAGTCTCTCTCTCTCACCACACAGTTACTAACAAGGACTGTTTATTCCACTGTTGTAGCATATTCCCTCCATTGCATTTTTCTATTCCCACCCATCATTTATTCATAACAGATGACATCATTGCAGGGCAAGTATATGGTGAAGGTATATTCAGCCTGTGTAAAAACTATAGAGCATGTGAAGAAAATCCATTGACAGAGTCTTCATATTTATTACCCTACACTTGTAAAAAGCCCTCCCCCTCTGCCTTTTGTTGTTTCCTTTTGCTTTCCTTCCAAATAATACAGTCTACATAGATGTAACCCAAATATTTAGGACCCCAAGCTCTCAAATGCAATCCATGCCTGTTAATTTTCTTTATGGAAAGTAAGGCTATGATTAGACATGAAATAACTGTAGCTAATAAATCTGCTCCCAAGGACTGAGTAATCTCATTACAAGTGGGAAATGATGGTTTATTCATCAACATATGGAGTGCTTTAGAAGTGCTGGAATAGCCAAACTAATGTGGAGGGGCAGGGAAATTCAGCTTGAAGAAAGGAAGGAACCTCCAGTGATGTTTTACATATGTAGCAATTTATGTGGGAAAGAAAAATAATTTATCTCATGTCTACCCTGGAAAATAGTTCAGGCTAATGTAAAATTAAAGATCTTCAGGGTGCAAGGCCTGCATAAATGTTTCCCATTACTATAATATGCTCATTTGAATGTTCTTAATAGAGATGAGAACATATGTTATATGTGGTAGAAAGGAGGTATAAGTGTCATTTGGAAATGCATTTTCTTTCTGCTTGGAAAAGTCAACAGACCTCCTTTTTGGCATTTCAGACCTCGTGGTGAAGTGTCAGTGTGGTGTTATATGAAATGCAAGATTTACTTCCAAAGATGGGATAACTTTTGAGCTAATTGTGTTTTTGCTGGTTTAATTCAGTTTGGAAGAAAATGAAAGCTCTGCAATTTTCCAGAGACAGAATCAATCTTCAGAGTTCATTTCTTCCTTTCATGATTCAATACAATGCCTATAATGACAGCTATTTCCACAGGAATGGAAGCTGCAATATCAGTCCAAAAGAATTTGTAACTGTTGACACTCAGCATGCTTTTAAGAACGGTGATTGCCAAACTAGAACATTTAATTATCACATTTTTTCTCTTTTCATCTGTGAAATGTGTATGCAATTTTAAAATTCACATAATGAAACATGAACAAAAATTAGGCCCTAGCTGTCTTTTGTGTATTTTTTTTCATGACTGGCTGGGGGGTGGTGTTTCCTTTTGAGGGTCAGAGGTCATATTCATTCATCACCTGTGCATGAATTGAAATGTTTAACTTCTTCATTGGAAAATAAAGTGCTATGAACATCTCTCTTGGAGCTAAATTAAATGTCAGCTTTTACACCTGTCAGCCCATATCTTTCATACACTAATCACAAAGATGTTCTGGAGAGCTGCCAGCAAATATGTTTATAATCTGTGAATACGAGAATTGTTCTTATTTCTGGAAGAAGCTGTTCAAATGGAAGAAGCTGTTGAGCTCCTAACCAGAATAAGACAACTGGCACCCTCAAGGCCAGAGCTCCAGATGTGTGTAATGTCTCAGCAGAGGTTGTGTAATGTGAGTGAAGCTGTCTCTACAAACTGATGAGCTGGGTATTTTTTGGTTGAAACAGGCTGCTTTGTCAGAAACAGATAGAAAATAAATTCTGGAAAGAGTAAAAGAAACAAGTGTGGCCCTTAGAAGGTGCTAAAAGTGAAAGACTGAAGACTTGGAAAATTTGAGCAATGAAATAGTTTCCATTTACCTTTCCAAGGAAATGGGATTTGGTATTTACTGTAAATAGACTAGATTGTGTCAAATAAATTTCTGTCTCATGAAATCATGTTCTCTTTATTGGAGAGAAAAAACCCAACCCAAAGTTATGCAAAACCCTGAATATTGGCTAACTGTTCAGTTTTTACAGAAATGTTTTTACATTTTACAAATGTTTTTACAGAAAGTAGTAAACATAGAAAGAAGTAATAAAACAATGCTGTCTGTCTGAATTTGTGCATAACATTTCTTACACAGCTAGGATAGGGAAATAAATAGAATATCAAAGGCCAAATGAAATTTAGAGAACAATCATCAAAGAAATTCCAGTGAGCATACAACTGAATTCTAAGGAACTGAAGGAACAGAAACTCTTTTCAGGAGGGAAAGGAAACTGTTGTCCATATTTCCACAGATCCACAGAATGGTTGAAGTTGACAGGGACCTATGGAGATCATCTAGTCCACCTCCACAAAGAGCACGCTGTTCAAGGCTCTGTGCAGTCAGGTTTTGAATAACTCCAAGGATGGAGATACTACAACCTCACTTGAGCGCTTCTACAGGCAACCTCTGTTTTAGCAATACAAACTGAATTAAGCAGATAGTTGTCAAAGTGAATGTTGAAAAGGATATGTGACCCAGGTCCAAATAAAAAAGAGAGGTAGGGAAAATATTTAGAGTATCCATACAAGGAACTGAAAAGAGAAAAATTCAGAAAAAAGTCATTTAATGGCCTTACGATATAAGTATAGAATTAAGGATACAGAATAGGCTGCAAAATCAGTTTAATTTCACGAATTTTCAAGGTAAATAAGAAACCTTGTTTCCTCAGTAGCAAATGGCAAAATTCTCAATTACTGCCAGCATGGAAAGATATTAACCTCATGTTTGAGGAAAATATGCATAAAAAGGTAAAAATGGTGTAGCAGTGGTAAGACAAGTATTAAACAAAGATAATGGCCAGAGAAAGGACTTAATCAATTAAAAGAACTTTAGCCAATTGAGATCAAATTAAGAATGGACCAAAGCAATATTTTAACAGCTTCCCACTATGCAAAGCATCAGGGACACTTTAAAACAAGGAAGTAAACAAGACAATGTCACCACTGTGGCAGTTCTGAAATTTGCTAATAAGAAGTTCCAGAGGAAGCAAAAAAAAGAATAACTTCAGGTACAGAAGAAAACCCTCTAAGGTCCATCTCAAGATGATGATGACTAGCTGATTGAACTAATACTGCAGTGAGGCTGCTTACAGCACCCTGATAAGCTTGTTTTATCCATGCTATCTTCTACCCCAGATTAGGAGAGGGCAGAGTTCAAGCACAGGGGAGAGACCCATGGCAAACTGTGGCAAAGTGTGGATATCTTGTGTTAAGCCACAGTAAAGTGAGTTTTAAATTGAAAAGGCTGATTAATGCCAATGAAGAAAGAATTTCTTATCATATCTAACCTCTGAGGCACAAGTGTGTTGTATACCAGAGACTTTTATGAGGGGTAGTCATTGTGGTATGCAAGGGCAAGTTATCAAAATACTCCTGAAGGGTTCAGCTGTGCTCAGTTGAGCTAAAGCTAAAGGGAAACCTTAGTATATTCCAGGTGTTACTCCACTCTCCTTCAATGGCCCATCCTATTATTCTTATTCCTCGCAATGTTGAGTATTATCAAAATTATTTCACTACCAGCAAATCCTCCTTTCCCCTCCACTGCACATATTAGCAGGAAAGTGAACATTGACCTAAGTGACTGAACTATTTAATGCCATGGGAGCACAGTTAGCAATAAATTAAATCCAAATGCCATGAAAAATCTAGATGGAATCAAACATCTGGACTACCTCAAAGGCCTTGATAATAAACGTATCGCTGCTGAGACGCTAACCCTATTTCTAAACATGAAACTGCCAGTGGATTGTCAGATGCTAAAGGTGAGAGGAAATCCAAAACCGGATCCACGTTTAGATGTTTAAAGTCTCATAACTTTTGCATGTGAGCATCAAACTAACTCGCACATTGCCTTTGAGTGCAATAGATGGTTAAATGTTCAATCCTTAAATGAGGGATTGCTGTTTATTCATAATATATGTGAAGCTGAATTTGGAAAGACCACCCAAAACCCACATATGTTCATAAATGCCTTGTAGGAACTTCATGTTTCATTGTGGTGTGCTACCAATAAAATTTAAATTTCTTCTTGTTAACTTTTAGAGAAAAAACTACCATTCCCTTTCTCAAGGATATGACTATAAAATGGCTGATACCACAAAAAAGCAAGGAAATTGCACTAGAGAGTCAGGATTCACAGCCATAATTTTTAAAAATAAATACTAGCTGAGGGTCTCTTTTTCATTTATGCTGTCCTTTCACTCTTCCTCTCTATCTGACACTGCAGTGAGTGCAACACACTGCTATAATACGTCTTCAGCACAAATTCATATGTAGAATAGAATAGAATAGAATGGAATAGAATAGAATGGAATGGAATAGAATGGAATGGAATAGAAAATTTTTTATATGTTAAAGTATTATATTTTACATAATTTATTTTTATTTTGTTTCTTTGGGATGTATCAGATCAGTAATCCTAAACAGTCTTTGATAAACTAAAGAAACTATAAAATGTTTTAATCCTCCCAAAATCTGAAGCACTGGGTCTTTTTTTACAGAAAACTTTCACACTATACCTACAGAAATTTCACAAGTTTGAACCTAACCAAAGGTTGTTTGTGACAACACAGTAGTGCTGAGGCCCAGACTCAAGCCCACTGAACACAAGAACAATTAAAAAAAAAATCATAATCCACACACAGTATGAATAATTTTCATTGGTGAAAAATCCCCCTCAAAAAGACAGGGCTTCTTCCACAAGCAATTCTGTAAAGCTTTTCCTTTGCAACAAAGTAGAATGCAAAACTATTTCAGAAATTTGGAATGCTGGACCAGTACAGAGTCAAGAAGGATATGATGGTAATAACAAACTCTCTTGTTTATGAGACAGAAAATATGCTAAAAATAAATGTCTGGGAAGTCCTGGTGCTTACTGCTTAATGCTTGAGCCACTGTGGGCAATAAATAAATAAATATTGCTACATATTGCCAAGCTGACGGGTAAAATGTTCTCACAGTGTTTCCAGTACTTTATGCCTATGGTTTGTTCATAGACCACAAGTAAAACTTTTCCATGAGCATCTTGGAATTTCCACTTCTGTGTGAGACTGGGAAATGCAAAGCCACCATCAACACAGGAAAAAAGGAGTTTTGAGAAACTTCTACCAAACTTCTGCATCAAAAAATTGTTTGAGTCTTTGAGTCATTTTATCTTCTTAAAGTGTGTGTCACCTATAGCACTTCATAAGTCATTATTGTGACAACACAGCCACAGAACCATCCACAGCAGTGCAATCCCAAGGACTTCTACCTGGATGGGATCTAGAAACTTCATGAAAACAAAATGTCAGCGGCTGTTCCACAAGGCCCCACAGGATCTCAGAAAGTTAAGAAATGGTGGAATGATCAAAGTGGGAGCAGAGGGTGACACATGAGAAGGACTGGACAGCTACGGTGGTACAGTAGGGACAGGTTTGTTTCCTCTGGCATCAGAGATACTGGTGGGAGCTTTGGTCAGACTTCTTGGATGGCAAAATCGGGGAAAGACTGGTCTTTCTCCTTCTGAAGAGCTTGCTTTTCCCTATCTGACTGGCTATGCCCAGCTTCTGCAGTGCATGGGGGTGGCAGGGGAAGACATGGCCCATGCAGGCTCCACACGACTGCAGGACAACAGCACCCTACTGCTTGGTACACATATAGTGAGATTCACACACACCACATACCTTGGGCAGCTGGGATTCTGTGCGGCTGGCGCTCCCTCTGATGACCATCTTGGCTGCCTTGGCTACCACCCCTTCAGTGCTCAATCTCTGCTTAGTATCAGCTAAAGAAACACCTTTAGAAACACCCTTCTTGCAACACGAGCAGGTTTCAGGGCCCATCCCTGTAATGTTTTCTTAAGACAACACCACAGAAGCAGGCAGCTGGAAGGTGCCTCAAGAGGTCAGATGTTGAGGCCACCCCAATATTTGAGGCAGCTTCAAGTGTATTTATGCCATACAGTTATACGTGCACTTGAAAGAACATAGATTAGATTAATAAAAGCATACTGTAATTTCTAAGTACCTATCCCAATGCTCAGATAATGTGATCTAAATCTGTCTTGCTGCAAAATAGGCCAGTTTCTGCAGGTCCTATTCCCCATGATCCAGGAATCCAATCAGTCACTGTCCTTTACGTATGTCTTGGCATATCTGTTTTCATCTGCCTTTTCAACTCCTCATTTCCAGACTAAATAGACCCAGCTTTCTCAGCTTTTCCACATCAGTCTTATTTTCCAAAAGTCTGTTTAGTAGGAAACCATAGGCCAGTTTACAGGCTTAACTTTGAAATGCAGGATTAAACTTCTATTATCTATACACTACAAATAAAAAGGTAATATCAAATATTGCAAGATAACTGATAGGAAATTTCAGAAGGGGATTTCATAGCTTGATAGCACCTAAAAAGCTCTTATGTGTAAAGGGCTTTAGTTCTCTGGATAGTCTCAGACTGGTAGATGGTGAACATTCAGGGGAACTCTGGAAATACCACGTTTACTATGTTGAAAAATGACCTCTCCTCCCGGATTCCTGTCTCTCTCTAAGCTCTGCAGACAATTTCAGTTGCAAAGAGTAAAAGAAACCTACATCTGGAAGCTGAAAACTGAAAAGCAGGAGGATCTCATAGGTTCTTCCTCAATCTGCCCTGATGCTTTGCATGTTACATGCAAGTGTCTTGCTCAGCATTTGTAAAGGTCACTCCACACTTTGTGTCATCATTACACTTTCAGCTTCACAGAGGGTGGTGTTTGTCACTGATGATGCAACCAATGTCAGCAATTATCTGTACTGACAGTGTAGTCTTTACAGCCTCACAGTCTTTATCAGTATGTGTAATTTTTCCCATTTGAGACCTCCTTTCACTGATTTTTTTGATCTTGCTCTTGTCTAGAAACCAAGTGCAGCAAATGGCCTGTGTGCCTATATTGGTAAGAGCAGGCAGAAGCCCTTGTATGAAGCTGGAGGTGTACAACTGCAGATGCAGGGCTGCTCTCACCCAAGCCTGCTGTGTAAGTTTTGAAAGTGGCTGCCTGCAATAAGACTGTGTCAATCCACAAGGCAACATGTGGTGTCTCCAGAAGATTGCCATGGACAGGCCCAGTTTTTCAGAGGTTGCCAGAGAGCTTCTCCCAGCATTAATGGACACTCACACTGGATAGGAGCTGCTGTGCGGGGCCAAGTGGGGAGCCACAGCCAGCTCTCCTGTCCCCTCCCTGTACTGCGGATTGCCTCCACTGTCAGGTAGCTGCAGTGACAGCAAGATTAGAGAGTGTTTGCCCATTGACCCCTGATCAGCCCTGAGGAGGGGGGAAAAGGCTTGCCCCAAGTGTGATGGAAAGGAATTTTCTAAATCCATCACAGGCTGTGAATAGCAGGAGAGTGAGGAGGTTCTGCTGCCATCTTTTACCTACATATGTTCATGCTAAGTCCTGGAAAGAAGTGCCTAGGATAACATGTTTGGTGTCTTAAAAAGCTTACAAGGGAAAAAAGAAAGAGGTGTCTGGCCCAGAAAACTTCATGAACCTTTTTAACAAAGCTTCCACCTTGTGCCTCATTAAAAAGAAAGTATGGATGTCCACAGTGCATCAGGACGAGCACTCTTCTCACCCCAGAGAGCTCAGTGAGCTGGAGGAGAAATCCCTGTTCCCACTGCATGAAACTGATGTGTTTCTCCCAGGGTGTAAGCGCCTTCCATCATACTTAATTCCCTGTTTCTTCAGGGGTCAAGGCGCTAATCTAATGTTTCTCTTTCTAAGCCACATGGTTGTTATTTGGAGTCATAATTACTTCTGAATCTTCCAGTACATTTTTTACTGTGGCAAGGGAGTAAGACTAGAAGGAAATGCCAACATTTTGTAGTTTCTAACAAGGTTTCTGAGATAAATCACAAACATGTATAGTAAATGGTAGCTACTGCAAATTAAAATGCTTGGGAAAGAACTCTTATGTGGGGCTGCCACACTTCTCTAGAATTTCCTCTACTGAATTTCAGGTGTCTGTGCTGTATGGTGCACCCAAGTTGCGCACATTTTACACTATTAGTCTATGCACAGTAAATGTAATGATTTCAGTACACTGACAATAAGCATAGTTGATCATCTCTGAAGCAGATACAAAGTAGGTCCAGAGCTTTCCAAATCCATATAGGATCATGATGCAATACATTTCACCATGCAGTTGCTTAGGGACATACCTGAGACTTTTGGATATGTGGCAGCATGGCTGAAGTTTCTGACTGAGAGTAATCACATCTCACCTGCCAGCACTATAAGGTAACTGCTTATCTGATAGAAAATCTGCAGTATCCATATAAACATTTCTAGAAAATTTTAATTTTCCATGAAAAATAGATATGGTAGAGAAAATACAAATATACAGCCTCTCTCCCACTTCATCTTTCCTTCCCTCCCTAAAAGCTACCTGCAATTAGCCTTTTTTTTTCAGTTCTTTCACTTCGTCTATCTGCCCCCTCTCTCTCTTGCTCTTTTCCTGCTTTTTGAGCAATTAAGTCTGCAGAGGCCATCTAGCACGTAACAGGGGCTTGTTCTTTGTAGCATCCTCTGTTGTGGAAGATACAGAAATAACATCAGTTTTGAGGTTTTCCAGTGTTATGTAGCTGTGATTCAAGCAGATCATGTCTAGGATATCACTGAAATTATATCCTGCACCTTTTTCAGTCAGTTTTCTTCTTTGCTTGGCCTATTTGATCCATGCACCTCCAAGGCCTTTCCCTAATCTACTCATGGTATGCCAGCCAGGCCATCAGCGTACTTCAGGTTGTCCATACTTGACCTCTAAATGACTTCCTTTTTCTAAAGATTAAATCCATATGATCTTTGTTTCTTTGCTTTTCCCTAGCCCTAATTTCTGACTAAATTGGAGACAGGATGTAGGTCCTGTTGACCCGTGACCAGGCTATATAACCCAGAACACATCTGGGAAGGAAGAGCAAAGCAATCTCTCGTCCCAGCTATACCTGACATCCCCCTTTCTCCCTTGCCTGCTTCATTCTTCTTTTTGCTGCCCTGAACTTCTAGCTTCCTTTGCCCTTTAACTGCTCCCTGGCTTCTTATTCTATTTATTCTCCTCTATCCCAGCTTTGGGAAAGAGCCTCTCCCTCTTTCCCAAAGCTGCTGCTTGATATTCCTCCATCACTTCCCATCCAGCATGCACATGTTGCACTTTCTTTTCACACCCAGCTTCTGGTAATGCAGTAGACTCTGATTACATTTCTTCCATAGACACACACCCCACTCTAGCAGAGCTGGATTTTAGTGAATTGCCTGCAGACATTTCTCAAATTTCAGCCAATAGCAAGGTTCAGATTTACATTGCTTGGGTGTGACATGAAATCAGCAACCAAAGTATGTTCTCTTGAGCAATTAAGTTCTTATAACCCCCTGCTCATGGGCAGATACTTTCTGGGATATTCTGCCTGCCAGCGCTCACTCTAATTCATCTGGTGCCTGACAGCTAGGCATACATCTCTGTGAAAACGAATCTCTTTTCTTTTTTTATTCTTCTTTAAAATTAAATAAAAAACAAAAACAAAAACCAACCAAACAAACAAAAACCAAAACAAAACAAAGAAAGACATCTTTTTTGGTTTGTTTTTTTTTTTCATGGAAGCACATTTCTAGAGTAAACACCTAAGCCTGCACTGGGTAGGAGTGAAACAAAGCTTTGTGAGTGCCCATAGGAAGTTACATAGCTGTCCACATGTACACACAGCACCAGATTTCACCTAAGAAATTGGGATTTTTATTCAGAAAGTTTTATCTTAAGAACTTCTTGCTTATTGAACCCAAGGTCTGAACCACAAAACCAATCCTGCATCATGAGCAGGCATGTGCAATTCTAGGCGAGATCAGCGAGAGTTTATGGTCTTACATGGAAAAAAGCTTGCAAACATCAGGAGTTCTCCAGCTTAGCTAAAACAAAACTGGCAATGTACTATAATAAAGCACTTGAGGGCTCTGGCAGTCGCAAAGCAGAAACATAAATGCAGTCCTGCTTTTCTAACATAAGCACTTTAAAAACAGTTCTGCTGTAAAGGGTAAAAGAGCTGTTAGAAGAGAGCATCTTTGATTAGGAAATCTTAGACCACATCAGACTACCCTATTGTCTCGTAACAACTACCTTCAGAAAACTCACAACATGGCTTGGGTATGCCAAGTACAACGCTCAGGATGGCCAGCCACTGTCACTGTCTTCGCTTTGTGATCTGGTACTGGGAAGATTGGCCTCAACCTCTCTCCTCTTAATGATTCACAGATGACTTTGCTGGCATTTCACGCAGTTCCTCCCAGAAGAAGTTTACGAAGTGTTTAGGGTTCAATTATTGCTGAATCAGTTCATCTTCATTCAACAGGAAAAGAGAAATGCACTTCCATTATTCTCTTGCACTGAGGTTAATTAAAAGCAGCTCTTCGGCTGGTTGGGGCCTGTTTGTCAGTTGTATTTTGACGCATATTGCCAGTGCTTCTGAAAGCAGACTTTCTGCTTGTTTATTGGGGCACACAAGCATATCTGGTAAAGGCAGTTCTGCATACAAGTGCTTAAAATGAATGTGCTTGTGCTTCTTCATGTGTATATGTCTGTGTGTGTTTGTACATGTATAGGTATATACATAGATATAGAGATATATATAGATAGATTCTGGGCCTCATTCCCTCATGTTCTGTAGTACACATAATCATTCATATCAAGGACAATGTTACTAGTCATACTTTCATAGTGGATGTGATCTAATTTCTGGAAGAGATAATGAAAACCTTCCTGCAAATGAGCAGGCCTTGATATTCCGATTTCAGAGTTGTGGCACTCCACTCACTTTGAGAAAGCCACCTCCAGTTTTGCTCTCAGATGAGGCAGACTGGTTTAGAATACCCTTGAATACTTACGGTTAAAATGGCAGGGAGAAAAAGTGTTCACCACGAAGGTTTTCCAGGGCTACACTCTTAGTCTTGTCAGTACGAACAATCAGTCACAGTGCTGTGGTAGCTTTTTGCTGATGTCCTCCACGGGAATCAAAACTCCTGCTTATAGAGTTCCCCAAGTGTATGGTTTTAAATTTTCTTTGATTGAAGTTGGATATTTGAAAATGTCTGCTGAAACTCTAATTACAACTGCAGTAAACATGAAAGACTTCTGCAGTTAAATTGCACATATAACACTGATTTTGGTTTGGTTTTGTTTTTAATATGAAAACAACAAACATTCCACAGCCAGTTATACACACCTTAAATTAAGTTCAGAGCAGAGAAAGACCCTGATCACCTATGCTGTTGAACTCTCTTCAAGTAACCTACTCACAGAACTACAGATGCAGATAAATAAAGGCTACATATATTCCACAAAAATGTTGAAAACAAATGCTTGGTCAGCCTGCTGGTCTAGCTTCAGTAATTCATGTCACAGTCTTAAGGGTTGCTGTTCGTTGTTTCTCCAGAGTGCTGGTTTTACAAAGGGAAGAGTGGTGAAGGTTACTCAACATGCAGACCCTCCCTTCAAAGATATTGCTACTGATTTTGGCCCCAAGAGAGGTACATCAGCCCCTGTTTGAAAGTGGGGAAAGTCTATTACCATCCAAGTTCATATGATAGAAGGTATGCAGAACATCAAAGGAGTGGTTTCAAGAATGAAACAGAAAAAGATCAAAAGAACACCATTTGGATTTGTCTTTAGTTGAGGCTCGACTTGGAGACTGCTAACAAAGAACCTCTTTGATCTAGAATCTTTTATTACTGCAGAGAATAAATGCAAGGAACAAAATATTCACCTTAATTATTTTTCTCTCTTCCTCTCCCCTGCCCCAGGAAAGTGAACAATTCAGAGTCTGATGCAGGTTTTGGAAACACAGCTATGAACTCTGTTTCAAAGTTCTTTTATATCCTCATTTCTAGCAACAGCCACAAAAGCTAAAGAATGTTAAAAAAAAAAAAAAAAAGGTTTGGGCTCATGCTAAAATGAAAGACTGATTCTCTAGAAAGCTCTGAGGCAAAGTAAACTGTGCCAAGTGCAATTTCACAACCTTGCTGATTGTCCTCTTTCTCCAGTGCAGTCATTCATTTGCTCTGTCACATGTCCCAAATTATAAGAACATTATAAAGAACATTTATCAGAAAGTTTCTGGCCCATGACTGTTAATGACTATGTGGGTTTCTCTGGAAGTTTCCAGACTTTTTTATTCTCTATTCCCAAAGATGTATCTCGTATTTCTATTTTTAAAGATGATCTGAGGTGTTATTCCTGTAATTGCAGAGATTGTTAATGTTATTCATACTTCCTTTTACATCACCACAAATAAAAATCAGCTTAGTCAGAAAAAAAAATGAATCTGATAGTTTAGTGAAAAGACAGCTTATGCAGAACTACCCAGAACTTACCTTTTTCTAGTTGACAAAACCTTTGCCAAGAGCGGCTATAACCTGCTAGCAAATCTAAACAGGAGCTTTCTGATTTTCCAGGGGCTTGAGCAACACGAAACTGCATTTGAGGCTTTAACTGGAACAGGGCTGAGGCAGATGCTCAGCTTTGTAAGTTAGTATGATATATTAGTCATTTTTTTCCAGAAAAGCTTCAAGTGCAGATCAGAATTTATCCTTTTATAGTTTTAGAAATTCTAAGAAACTGTATTTGGATCCTTTAGCTTCTGTGAGGCAGAAGGCAGCTTGTTCTGAAAACAGTAACAGAAGATGCATGATGCTTCCATGAGGACCATGAAGTCATTATAATTTACATTACATAAAGGGCAAAAAAAAATCCTATTTTTTTAAGTAATGCTAGACAGGCTTTCTTCTAGTATTAGGAATAAGCTGAATAAAAATCCAGAGAGAGACTTGATTTTTCAGTTTGAGTAATTTGAACAAGCCCTAGTTCTCAAAAATCATGACCTTTCACTTAACTCCCTATTTACTCCTCTGCTGACTTTTTTCTATTATAGGTGTCAAGATGGTACTCTTCAACAAAGTCTGACATTTTCAGGATAAAAACTGCTGGCCTGTAGAATTCTCATAAATTAGGTCTTTTAAGGGATGATCCTTGGTATCATGTAATCTCGTACTCAGATATAAATGCAGTAACAAACAGGCAAAGGAACCAGAACATTTTAGTTTCTTAGGTGTAACAGTAGAATACATAACTTGTAGTTTTACTATGTCTACTTCAGTGTTCGATTCAGTTGCTGCCACTGGAGCACAACTGACAGAGCAGCTCCATCCCAAGATGGAGATAAGACAATAGAGCACACTGGAGAGCAGCCAGCCAGGAGCTTTCTTTTTTACAGCCATGACTGAAATGAGGAACTCTTGACAAATATTTGGGTTTGATTCACTCCATTTTGGTCCAAACACTAGCTAATTGCAGAACCTGAAGCCAAATTTTGTTCTGGTTCTGACAGCCACAGACTCTCTCTGTAAATGCCAAACAGTTACTGTGATGTAACTAATAAAGTTTGAGCCTTCATTCTTTCTCCGTTGTTTATATAGTGAACTTTTGAATAAATTCAATTTAAAAGAAAGCCCCATGGATTGATTTTGGCAGTTAATCACAGGCTATGAGCAAGAAGGGAGCTTCTACTTCACATTTCTTTAGATCAGTTGCTGAATCCTATTTCCAACCAACTATTCAGCTATGACTGTCAGTGTTATGAAGCAGATATCTCCAAAGGAAATTGCTCTGTAGAAATTTTTGGGGAAAAAGTGCTTCTTTCCCTCCCCATGGTTTTGAGAAACTCACTGTACATAAGAAAAAAAGCTAGTCTTTCCAGAGCTGTTGTTAAAAATATATATATTTTCCTCCACCTGCAATATAATATAGGATGGTATTAACACATGGGATTATTTCTAGAAGCTGTTTCCATTAAGGACTCTGAATAAAGAGGAAGGAAAATAGGTATTTGGAACAAGTTTTACTCAGTCAGATTTGAGTTCAGGCTTGCAGATTTTTGTGCTTTTCCAAATAGAGTTTGATGGCATCACTAATATGTAGCATACTGGGAGACAGAGACCAGCTGTGCTTTGAGAGTTAATCTCATAAACTGCTTCCAGAAAAGGTCGCATTCAGAACCCCGAGGGCTTCCAATCTGTTCAGACTTGAAAGGTATGTCAAGGAGGAATTGATTTTAAACCATCCAATTTTAACATGCAGTTGGGCCCCAACACTGTGAATCCCCTGTGCACACAGCAAAACACCAGTACACTGAGCATGTTTAGAAGCAGGTTCCCTCTCTTTCAAATTTCATATGTCTAGGAGAATACATGTAATAACCAGAGATCCACAAAACTTAGTGATTTATTTGTCACTGTACCTGATATGACTTTTAAGATAAAAAGCTGCATTTCCTTTCACAGAAGTCATATTGCTTGCAGTGCAAGTACTATGTACAGCATGTAGGGCTCTGTTCTGATTTGTTAACTCCCATGCTTCACTGCTGTTTTCAAGCAAAAAGCCCCTAAAACTGCCAGGCAAAAGTTCACTTAGGCTCCAAATACTTGTCAAAAGGAAAAAAAAAAAAAGAAAGAAAAAGGAAAGGAAGGGAGAGGATTAAATATTAATTAGAATTTGGACAGTATATTATAGAAATCAGCTGCCAATCTGAGATTTATATTCAGACGTGTGCAAAAAATTCAAGGAGGTGCCACCCAAACTTCTTTTTTGCTCACTTTTAGATCTCTCAGAATTTTAATATGGTCACAGAGTAATGAAGGAAAAATATCCAGAAAGATTCAGTAAAATTCGATCTTTCTAAGGTTGTGAGGTGCTTCTTATTAACAGTCAGTCCATCTCATCTGTGCCAGAGGAAAACTACTAGTAACAAGATTTTTCTTTATGAGTCAAAAGGACTTTTACAAGGACTGAGAAAAATCTGAGCCCCATGATGGACCATGGAACATGACTAGGACCTGTCCCAGCAGAAAAGTCCATTGCGCACAATGAGATTTCATATCTTGCATTCATAAAAACAGGTCTGTATGACAGACTCTGGCCTTTTGGTGTAGAGCAGTATTCAAATGCCTGCACTGGGTATTGCAATACAACTTTTCAAGGAGACAGTAGATGTTCATTTTGCAGAGGAAGATTGCTAGAAGTGCAGATGAGAGGAATTAATCCTCATTTAAGGATTATTCAGTGGGCATCTTGGTTCAGTTACTGCAGCAATTTAAAAAGGAGCTAACCTCATTTTCTTCTGCTCTTGAATATCATTGAAGATGCTTAAGATTGAATAGTGCCTACATGTTTCATGTGGATGTTTCGGCTCTGGGTTACTAGAAATTAAAAATGATAGCATTGTACTGTTTAAGATTTATTGATCCTGCAGATAATCTCAGGGGGGTTTACTTATTTGAAGGTAACAGTGTGGTACAACTAGTGAGCGCAAAAGTCACACTATGCAAAGAACTCACCAAAGGAAAAATAAAATCTGTTTGGTTTGTTAAACTTTTACTGCAGGTTGACTTAAATTACAGCTCCCAGCTGGCACCACTCTGAAATTATAGCCACAATGATCTTAATGTTTCCACAACATCTCCAGGTGTCTTCACTTCTACCTATTTACAGAACTTGTCTCTGTATGTCAAATCTATGTTAGAAAGATGAAATACCAGATTCCTTTCTCTGTAAGGGATAGGATAAAAAACTGAAGAATCACAATGAACCCAAAGGACTGATTCCCCTTTCCCACCTGTGTTATCCTCAGAACAGAACAAGAAACTGCAAATGGGGAGTTCAAAAGATTTGTCTTATGCTTTTCACAGCAACCACAATACCTTGCTCACAAGTCACACAATAGGAACTAGATGGTTATTTGCAGTGCTAAAGAGTGAGGAATTTAATTTCATCTAATTTTCATTATCTGTAAGTTGAGCACCCAATGTAATCAGTTATGTGTGCAGCCTCTCTAGTGCATAGAAAGGGATAGGCAGTTATAGGAAGTGATTCACCCTGTTAATCATATAGACCTATATTAAGATGAATCCATTACCACGTGGCTATGCAGTTTCATTCCACATGCCACAGAAGACTAGATGGCTAGCTAAGGCTGGATACCTAAGATACATCAGTCACATCCTTAAAGTATTGGAAACCCTTTAAAATCTGTCCCTTGCACCATCTTGTCACCCAAAACAGCAGTGCAGTGTTAAGCTACAAGGAATATTTGCTATTGCAATATCAAAATCCTGCTGCCAGGTCCCCCTCCCATCCACATACTGCTTCTTCCACATGCTGTACACACTCAGTGATGAGAACCATGCCTGCACTGATTTATAAAAGGAAGGCAGTAGTTACACAACTATCTGCCCAAGACCTCTATCTTTTACAGGATGTCTAGGGTAAGAACAGTATGTGAATGAGTACTTTTATTTAGGGGTAGTGTGAGGCTGCTACTTCATAAACATTTTTCTGTGAGGTCAGTTTACCCTTGGATGTTGTAAGGAAGTGAAATCTGCAGCACATCTCCTCTTAGATCAGTTTTCTAGAGTACAAATATACTATATTTAAGCTCTATTTCAAAGCCGTGCTTTATGGAATTCTCCATAATGAAGACAGATTCAGCTGTCAAACATTCTTCCAGACTCCAGAGAGCTGCTCAAGTATTGGGCTTGCCACATGATGTTCTGCTTCATCTTCAGACTTTTCAAAACTATCCTAAACTATCTTCAACTTTATATATATTGAAATCTTTTATTGTTGACCTTAATGGCAGCACACAGGAGTTTTCTCCTGTTTTCATGTTGAAAATGTTGCCAGTTCAGCTGATCAGCTTACTTTTTGCATTTTGAATTTGCAAGCTCAGAAATACAGCTGCCTGGAACTGAGTTTCTTGAGATTTCATAATGGTCCTAAGACTTCATAAATTTTCTCCTTAAACCTAAGAACTATGGGAGAAATCACTATATCCCAAAATACTTTCTGGAAAGCTGAGGCAGTCGCCTCTCATTTGATAACCCCAACATGAAGTATCACTTAGGACTAGCCCTGGGACTAGTATGAAGCATTTCCATTGCAGTGTGTGCACCTAACCACCAGGCAACTGTGTGTGGGCTCTCCTGCTTCTCTGTTTCACACTTGATCAGCAATTCTACCCTGAAATTAAAAGTTGCTTTCTTAATAAATATTCTTTAAATAGCACATTCCTGTGGAAAGGCTTATTGTCAGCAAACAATTTTATGACCAAAAAGAATATCAGGACAACTGTTTGTCAAAGAGGTTTTCTCACTAGCTGTATTAGAGCAGGGCAACCTAATGCTACTTTTCAGATTATGTGAATATGCCATCAAGAGTTTTCACTTGATATATCAACTCTCACTCCAGTGGCTCCCCTCATGCTCTTCTTATAAATTTCCTTTTGGGATGCCTAAAAGTAGGGTTTGAAATAAACATTACAGTTTTGAAGAACTGCCAGCTTTCATGATATTAATCTAAACATACAATTGATGGTCTCTGCGAAGTCTCAGTCCAGTGAGTTTAATACGTAAATTCTTTGACGTGTCATTTAAGAATTGCATTCTATTTCCTAAGGTAATTTCTGGGCATGCTGCTGAAAAAAAACCCTTAAAAATACATGAATTATCATACAGGATCACTCTGAAAGCACAGAAACCAGAGGGTCAGCATGAACTTTACAACTATATCTTAATTTTTTTCTTCTTATTGGAATCTGCTATGGTTTTTGACCAAAAATTTGGCAATTCTGGGGTTTTTTTAAGCAGATTTTTAACAAGGATCTTTGGGAACATTTTGTTCATGGTAGAGACCACAGAGCATTTCACAATGTTTATGAAATCTAGACAAGAAAGTTTGAGGCAGATGTCATTGTCCTCTGTGTTGTTTTTCTTATTCAATCGGAAGTCTTTTCACACTTCCACTTCCTCTGTCATAACTCCTCATGTATTTAATCCTATCAGAATCTAATCCAGCAGTGGATAGGATGCCAAGTCTAAGGAGGAGCAGCTATACATACATACGTGTCTATATGTAGCCACATTCAGAGATACGTGACAGTGTATTTCCAAATTTCCCATCTCAGCTCCTCTCAGCTTGCCTGAGATACTGAAGTGTTTCTGCTTAAGAGTAAATGGAAATACTTCTGCAGCATAATTCTGAATCTATTTTTGCTGTGGAAATTCCAGCAGCAGTGCTGTCATTGCTCTATACTGAGTCTGCCCATACAGTGCTGGTTTTACTTTCCTGTGAGAAGACCAAGACCAGATTCCCAAATCTAAAACCCAGCAAGTTATTTTTTTTCCCCCTTTTGATCTTTCTTCTCCATAGTACACATCTACTGTTTTATTTTCCTGAGGTCCTGCCTCACATTGTGATAAGCACAGAGAAGTGTTTAAGGGATTAAATAACAAATACGTTCTTATTGTCCTGGTGTTAGAAACCTCACAGTAAGTGTGAGAAGGTTGTACTGGGCAGATGAGGGAGTTTAGTTGAACAGCATACATTGTAATTTGCTGTTGCTTTATGCAGTGCCAGAAAATACTTATTATAAAGTATGTGGTCACTGGGCTTGGGACAGACACATGTGATATCTAACCAGAATTTCCTGGGTGCTTCAGCCTTTTTTTTTTCCCCGATCTACAGAGCTGCTCTAGAAGCCAGAGCTATACTGTGCAGTCAGAGGGTTCATAGTTTATAATGCATTACTTGGTTTCTTAGGCTCAAAAGGTAAAGTACCAGGAGAAAATCAGATGACTACCTTTAAACAAGCAGTTAGGGAAAATGGGGGCAAATGGGGAAAACCGGTGCAAATAACACTTCACTGTCACTGCATTAAGCAGTTCAGTGTTCGTCCATATGCTTTGTGTTGGCTGTTATTGAGTACTGCCAAACTGTTCTCAAAGCACTTTTCTGCTATCACTTTTTTTTTTCTCTTTCAAGCTAAAATAGGGATATATGGTGTCTGTTCTCCATTGAGCTGGACTGAGATCAGATGCACTGAGACCAGCTGCCAGGCACTAAAAGCAGTAGCAGTGAAGCTGCTGCAAGAAAGGTGCTATCCACTTTTAGCTTTGAAAACATGTATTTGGAGCTAATATTTCTGGCACCAGGGATTCTCATACGAGCCTCCTAGAAAGCTCCCAAAGGCCAGGATGGTCAAACGCCATGCAGAAACGGAAGCAAGTTGCAGAAGAAAGGAGTAGCATTGCCCTTGAAAATGTCTTGGACCATGGTGTTCCCCTTCGACAGCTTTCCAAGGTGGAAGGACAGAATTTTAGTGTGTTTTTTATGTTCCTATTGTTATTATTATTAATAATATTATTAATACTTTACTAAAATGTCTTTCATATCTGTTTTACCTCTTCATACTGTATGCCAGGAGTTCTTGCCAACTGCTTTACATGGTCCATAGAAGACTCAAGGGAAAAAGCAGCTGTGGGCATGGGATCCCCTTTCATCAGTTTTGGGACTTTCTGCATATGTTTCCAGATCCTGACTGTCTTATTTCATTAATGAAATGAAGAATTTCATTAAAGAAACTAAAGAAATTTCATTCTCCGTAAGTATGACATTAGTGAGAAAATTCTGATGTTTCTGCTCTCCCAAAGCCCCCAGTGAAGTTAACAGGAAGAAAATTATAGCCCTGGACAGGACAAAACAAAAGAAAACAAAAAAAAACAGAAAAAAAAATACAAACACACCCCTCCCCCCCCAAAAAAAAAACCAAAACAAACCCAATAAAATGGGCTGCTTCTGCCATATCTAGAGCATCTGATGGAAAAGGCTGGTTTAGCAAGGCTGGTGGAGGGGAAGGCTCCAAGTGTAATGACCAGGTTTGGAAGCTGTTGAATAAGGAGGTTATAACAGCACCTCAAAGGGCGAGCACCATATGAAGGAATACCATGAAACAGATAAGGAGAAGGATGAGCCAGGTAATATGCTCCTGCAGTCTCAGACAAGGCAATAGTCCAGCATTAGCCAGAGGATCCCAGTAGCAAGGTGCTACTATGGGCACTTGCAGCTTTAGGGAGACACCCTACACCTCACCCCATTTCCCTACCACTCCCCACCCCACAGCCTGTTTGCAATGCAGCTGAGATACCCTGCAAACTGGCTTGCAAAAAGCACTGGACTGCTTTATGTATGGGCTGGGAGGTGACGGCACACAAGCACGTAGAGCTCAGCTTTGTGGCTCCAGACTATCCACTGCATCTAGCCACCATCAAAGAGCATCCTGCAAGCACAAGACTTGGACACTGAAATGGTTGCTGAACAGAAACTCAGCAAACCCATTGCTCCTGAACTCATCAGCACGGTTTATATAATGATGAGCCATCAGCTCTTCACTTCAAGTACTGCCTCCATTTACGTGGCATAGTAGCAATCTGGCTTTGACGGAGAAAAATGTAAAGGAATGTGTTCCCTGGGGAGTAATGAAATATACAGACAATGTGAGGAAGAAGGCGGCTGTGCTGCTAAAGATACGCATTTCCATCCAGAACATTTTTATTACTCTTGGAACTAAATTAAAGTTTCCACTCTCATTTGCTGAAGGTTAATCCCAATTTCTATGAGATGTGCCCAGAAACACTGTCTTCAATGAACTGTTCTGCCCATTCATTTCTTCAGCTTTTTTGTTTTCTCCCTCACTGATGGTACTAGAGATGTATGGAAAACAATGAAAAAGAAAAAAGCTTGTGGAATCAAAAAAAACTCAGACTAACAGATAAAAATCCTAGGATTGTCAGTTACAAATTAAATTTAGAAGTGGCTAATGTTTCTACACTAAGTGTGAAATGCAAATTATAATTTTAAAATATATAACTGTGTTATAGAAATGTTTTAAATATCTATTTTTTAATCTCTTTTCAATTTCCTAATTAAGAAATGTCTTTAGTCTTTTAAATGATTATCCTTTTGAACTTAAAAAAATATAAATATTTGCTACAATTCAATTTCCTAGTGTAGCAGCTGATATTATGCAGCTTGTATTGTTACCATTTTTTCTGCAGCTCAGAATACCCACTGTTCAGTCCTTTCAAAATTTCTAGGTGTATATCACTCTTTTTCCTTCTGAATTTGTTAATTTTTTTCCATTGCTCTTCTTTTGCACCTTGTTGATCTCATGCTTATAACCTTAAAAGAGTATGTCTCAGGCAACATCTCAACAAAATTACAGTGGTAAACCCAGATGTTTAAAAGCCACCTATCAACTCCATAAACTTATTCCCCTCCTTAAATGCTTATTAAGATTCCTGAGGCTCCAATACACCTGATTATTCTTTCTCAGACTTCCTGATTTTGAGACTGAAATATTTTGGTTCAGCGTCTTCAATAACTTTCTTAAACCTCTTTATTTCCATCAGACATTTTATGTCTCATGACATACATTCCATTTTACTGACTTAATCTGATGGGATTTCCAATTTATGGAATAATATTGCTTTGCCTTACTGAACGTTTTCAGTGTTCCCATTTTGTTTTCTGGATTTGGTGTGCTCTTTTTGTGTTATAATACTGGGAATGCCAGCAGCATTTATTATCTCCCCATCAAACAAAGCCCAGGACTAAACCAGCAGGCTCACTCCAGAGCTTAGCACCTCTGCTGGTAAGTGCACATCAGCTCAAGAGAAAGAGTGAAAATATTTCAAGAAAATCTGACTAACTCTAAAAAAAAAAAAGAAAAAAAAGTCAGAATCTGTACCTTTGACAAGCCACCTATTTGCAGGTTATTTGTACAAACTACCACAAGCAGTCTGATAAAAACACAACTAGCGCATTTTGAGTTTACTACCCCAACTCCAGAAAATCAGTAGCATATGAAATGCACTAGAGATTGTATGGTTCCTACAACGATATTAGATCTCCAGTTCTTGTTAGCTTTTGCAACCCACAAGATCGTATTAAATCTGTTGTTATTAAAGATGTAACTGAGACCTCAGTTTTCATAAGCATAGAGCCAGGCCACTGAGCGTCTATCACTGAGTCTGTTCCACTAGTCAGTGGTATTTTTGCAGTTAACTAACTGCAGGAGACAGAGAATCTAGTCCTGATAGCAGAGAAATGTATTTCACCCATCTGAAATTTAAGTTTCATGTTGAGGTGCCTTACATTTTCAGAGGGCCTGATAGTCTCATTAAAAACAAGGTGGGTATGCCATTCAAATGCAGCTGTAGAAAAATCATACACCTAATCTTCCTGTAACCCACGCTGACAGAGAAACAAAGATTCATCCCACCTGTCTTAGATAAGTATCCTAGAATAAAATGCAATAAATCTGGACCTGGTCTCTCCATTGACCTTAAAGAAAGCCCATACACCTATCTTTCAGATAGCTAGAAGAAATGATCCCACCTAACCAAAATTGTCTAACTTGACTATTGCTGCTGCAAATCCAAGTGGAAAGAAGCAGTTCAGACGTGTTTTTCTGTAAACTTGGCTCTCCTATAAATGGAGGTAAAAAAAGTCCCACTGCTTCAGCTAGACATCTGTATCAAAATGTGGCCCTAGCATTCTTGCATTGAAGAAAAAATGTGGAGAAAATGTGCTTATTGTGAAACTTTCCATCAATTTGAAATAAATGTCAGGTTGTATCATGACCAACAATTTCTGCTCCTATTACATCACAATTTCCCTGTCCTAACTTGGCAGAGTACATTAAAAAAACCAGCCTATTTATCAACATTACTAGTTTTATTTTATCTGTTCTCTTTTTCCCATTTGGGTTTCTTCTCTTTCTGGAATATGATCAACATCTGACTCAGAAGTTTCCCCAGATTTTCAAAAATTGATCTTGGGGTTTAATCAGGAGTGAAAACAGAGGCAGGTGGGAAGAAACTTTGTAATTTTGTTTACAAGCACAGATTTCCAGAAACCTCGTCTGAACCCAGTGGAAACCTAGCTTTAATTTTGCTCCTGCAAAGGATGGATTACATGAGGTTGTCAGAAAATGATCCACTTCAAATATTTGACCGCATGCTCTTGCAGCCTGTTAAGATATCTGTTAAGGTTATGATACCAACATGACAGTTCTTGCACTTTAATCGCAATTGTGAACATAAGGAGCTACAGTCAAAAGCAGGATCATCCTCAAACAGTGCTTCATACCATGTAATGCAATGGGGCCTGAAAGTCACCCTGCTTCTCATCAGAATTCCTATAAGCAAAGTTGCAAGAATGGCTGATGCAAACCTGACAGTAATTCAGATAATAATGCCCTTATTCAAAACTTGGTGTATGCAGAGCTTTTTTATAGGCTTTGGAATACAAACAGGAAAGAAAACAATGTAAGAGTTTGTATGACTTTAAAAGGAAAACTACTGTGGCCCTAGCTAGGTGCTTTGTCTTTACTGTTTCCACCATAAATGCATACCAGAGAATAATCCTCACTGGCTTCAATAGGGTAAGCAAGTTTTTAAAGTTTAAAGTAATGGATAATTAGAACTTACTGGAAAGGTGACTGTGGCTGAATCAGAACAAAAAAAGTGCTAGAAAATCAGAAACAAAATTGTACTTAGAAATTACAGATGGCCTACCAAAAGGGTCAAGGGTAAGCTTTGGGTAGTCAGGAGAATTTTAGATGCTTGTGTCAAGACTGGGGTTTTTAAGTTACCAGCTGTAATTTGTGCATCTACTTAAAACACAAAAATACAAAAGATTTAAGAAAATAAAGAAAAAAAAGTTCATTCCCTATGATATCCCCACAAACTACTGTTTTAAATAGTCTAAAGTATTTTCTTTTATTGGTATATTTTGCTATGTCATATCTCCTCTACAAAGTCAATCTCTCCTCTACAAAGTCAATCTCCTAGGGCTACTTACAGAATGTCAGATTAAAGTGTTATAAAAATAATTGAAATACATTCCAAACAGTGGTAGAGATGCCAAAACAGCACTGTTCTTTCAAATTTTCTTGTATTATGATTACTTAAATATCACCAGCTAGTCACTAGTGTAGTGAGTCATTCCTGTGTAAGTCAGTGTGATTATTTGTTGAGTAAGGCATCATAAAGTACCCAAAAGGTGTTTTGAGCTAACCACAAAAGTGAGCTGAGAACATCAGTAGTCTCAAATTAGAGAAAATGAGACAAAAAAACAATCCACTTTTATAGTGTTGCACATATCTTTTATTCCTAGCTATGATAAAAGCCTTTACCCTTACAGACCAAAATACTTGGCTTTATAGGTGTTTTCCGTTTGCCCAAAAAACTGCCAGAGGAATAGGTAATGAAGACCTAATTTATCACTTCATTAGACCAACTGGGATCAAAGATTCCTTTTGCGGTTTTCTGAGACATGAAAAAGAAGTAACTATGAAAACTAACTCCCAACTTTTCATTATTTTTACAGTTGCTTTTTCTTGTTTTCATTTCTCAAATATGCACAACTATGCAGGTGATGAAAATAAAATAATTTTGGTACTTTCATATTCAGAAAAAAGACCAGTATTTTCCTGTTTTCAAAGTAATTGAAAAGGTAGAGGAATATACTGAACATGAGTCTTTTATATTTTTGTTGTCATTGCTGCTGTTGTTGCTGTCACTGTTATTGATTGTTAGCCAGTCAGTGAGGTGGGTCTATGCCATTTCCTTGAAATGAGATCTCAGGACTATAAGAAGGCCTTTTAAACTCAGAAGATAGATTTTTTTGGGGGAGGAGGGAGTTGGAATGTAAAAATGAACTTTTCCTTTCCTGAAAAAAAAAAAAAAAAAAAAAAAAAGAGAGAGAATTGAAATAGAAGAACATAAATCTGTTCTCTTTGTCTATCCATTCCTTCTTAGCAGGACAAGTCTTTTCCTCCAGACCTCAGTACAGCAACTCAGGGACCACCAAGGTTACAATAAGCTCTCCAAAATCCCTTTGAATCCTTAGGAAAAGTCTAAGGAAAAGCCTAAGGATCTTATGATCCCTCTTTGTTTGCCTGCTTCCAAAACTATTCAATTTAATAATTTTTTCTGATTTTTTTGCTGTCCTTATATACAGTTTCTTACTAATTTTTCTTCATCCCCTTTCTGTTTTGTTCTAGGTCTTTAATTCAGGGCATGAAATAAGAAAGAAAGAAAGACTGGAACAGCTGTATAACAGCCTAGGGTCCCTTTTTCTGGGCACCTCATACAGGTAATAGTCCAGTCCCCTATGCAAGGGAAATCTGTACTAGGATGGCTACCCAGGCATAGCCTATGTGGTAGAAGAAAGTAGACGGAAAGACAGAGGTGATAAAAATTAAGTTAATGCTTCCCAGTTCATAAGGGCCTATTATATTTAGGCATAAAAAGTCTAGAGTAGACTACGTCTCTTTTAAGAAATGCTGAAAGCTGGAAACATCACACTTAGTGCAGCAGAACTGAAATTTGGCTTAAGTTCTCCTATTTTCCCCCAGCACTGGGCAGAAGAGTATTGAGCACCAAAGAGGATCTAGGACAGGCTCTGCAGCAATGCCTCTGCACCTCAGCAGCACAGCTGCTCAGGTATAATGTCTGAAAGGCCCCTCCCCAATTTTACTAACCATTGCTTAATTACTTCCTTTCCCCTGAAGCACTAAGGAATGACAATAATGGAAGACATTTTATGAATCTACCAGCTTATCTTGGAATAACACAAAGCAAGATGACTTCTTTTAAAATACTGTAAGTGCGTATGACTGCTGTGTGTATATATATACTTACACATCTGCTGCGACAGGGAGAAGTCCCAGGAATAATGCATAATCTGTTTGGGGGAAGGACTTGCCCAGGATCCTGACTAAAGCTCATGAAAGTGCTGAAATGCTCTCTTCTGGAAATTACATTTAAAACTTACTTCTTGTAATGAAGAAAAATTAATTCGGTGTTTTTAACAGTGGAAGTCCTTCTGTTGTCTCCTTAAATCACTGGAAAATACTGACTGAAGAGCATACAGACCTTTACATAAACACTTTGTTATTTTATCTTATCTATGCTTAGACCTGCTCTAGAATCAACAAGGTACTTTCTCTCCACGTTGCCCATTGGGAGGAATAATTCATACCCCCAGTCTCACAGTATAATTATCCTAAACTTTCTCACTATTTGCCTGCCTTTTATTCTCACACCAGCCTCTTCGCCACTAATGCATGCACCATGTCTTATGATTTGGAAATCGAGAGACTTTTTTTCACAGGTACAGATTCAAACTCATAGATGAGTGGTTCTCCTGCTCTGCTGTTGGATACATTCATTCTCCATACGCATTTTGGCTTGGACAATTAAACTCTTATTTAAGTTTCAGTTATGGAGTTGGACTTCTAGTTTTCTACTTTTATGGACTAAGTTTACCTTATATCAGAAACTTAACGTTAATTGAATTAGTAACTAGAGACTGGATGGTGTGACTGGGTGTAATTGGGTGTGTAGTTCAAGACCTTATTCTGCCTGATTTGGCAAGCCTGATTTACCACATACCTGAAGAATACTATGATCACCTCCAATCCACAACCACAGGCAATTTTAGGATATATTTGTCTCTCTGTTGCATGTTGCTTTTATTAGAAATGCCATCCAGTAGAAATACATGGCACTATATTCCTTTTTTCTGATACAAATCCACTTCCCAAGAGACTTTTTTAGTAACTTTATAAATTTAATATAGTAATAGAAATAATAACAATAACAACATAAAGTAAAAAAAAAAAAATAAACACAGTTTAGACGCTTTTCAGTTGCCTTTAATGGTAAGAAAGTGAAGGTTTATTTTTAACTGAAGTTTTTACTGAAGCAGCAATTCTTTTTATTTTCAACCAAGATAGGAGTGTCTGGAATGTTACTTTTTATTTTTAAAATAAGTCATCATTTTCACCATCAGCACTCAAATAGGAGTCACACTGATCACAATGCCAGTGGCTGAAAGGTCCAAGAATTTTTGTGGTTTGTTGAATAAATACCAGTAATTCAATTTTGGTGTTCTCAAATTTGTGGAATGTGATATTTGGAAGGGTGTGAGAACTGAAGATCATTCTAGTCCAGGAAACAAATGCTTTCAGTCTTATAACACTGGATGGAAGAAGGGCTTTTTGGTTTACTTTGTCTTTTCCAAGACAAGAACAAACGAAGTCTCTGTAACACTTAACGAGCAATTGAAAAAAAAATGTACTTGCTGATTAGAAGGTTTTGTTTCTTTTAGATATGCTAATCATACTTAGCTCATCAATACTCTGTGTTCCTGTCCAAGAGTAGCATTCAGTCCTGATATTGGAAATTGTTTTCTGTGAGGCATTCAAGTGAAACAAGCTTATAGAGCTCCAAATTTTATTTTTTCAGGAAAGGGGACATGGTAGTTTCCAGCCTCACACTCTTGACTATCTGTTTCTGCTCGGTGTCTCCAGTTCATACTGCAAAAATCCAGTCCAAGTAACTAAGCAAATAGTACAGCATTTATTTTCTGTGTGAAGTGTCTGAAGACAAATAAAAGATCATTTCAAAACATAAAAAAGAAAAAAAGACCAGAGTTGGCCAGATCTGCCCTTACAGTTTATGCTGTGAAGCATCATGTATTTTCTGTTACTCAGCTAGTGTCACAAGAACTCACCTCTGCTGCTCAACCTATTGCCAAATGGGACGCACTCACAAAGAAGACACATTTGAAGAAAACAACATCTGGGAACACTACATACAGTAACTGTGCTGGTCAGAGGCAGAGTTTCTTCCCCTGGATGATAACTGTCATGTAAGTGCCAAGAACGCCTGGAGCTGGAAAACTGTCATATTGCCACAAAATGGGGTGACTAATGTTCTCTTTGGTACTGTTTAAAGGATTCAGGGCCCTTGAGACCCTATAAACACCAAAACCTGCTATTTCTGGAATACTGTCCACAGCATTTGACTCTGATTACATGTCACTGTTTAGAAGTGTTTCTTGTGAGGATTTAATTTGGCCTAAACTGCCTAAAATTGATGGTCAAAAGGAAAATGAAAGAAAACTGTAAGGATCTGCTATGGTCATTGAATTTGGTCCTTTGGTACCATTGGTTACTCTCCATGCAGCCACCCCCATAAGTGTCTCTAGCTACATTTAAAGAGCGATCAGGCATTGCAGCCACTCCTACACCTCCAGAGCATTCATTCTCGTAACTATTCACATGGCATATTTTCATGCCCTGTTTTTGCAACTTCTTTTCTGGTGCCAAGAAAAAAAGTGCTGAGGCAAGGAAGGAAGCTGAAGGGAGTTAACAGGTGAGACAGACTCACACATGCACACACAAAAGCAAATAAAAGAAAGAAACGGGAAAAGGGCAGAGGGAGAAAAGAAAACAAACAGTAGGGAAATAACAGAGAGACCACACTTTCTCACTGAATGAGACCAAGAGCTGCAGGAAATAATATATAGTAACAATTAAATGCTCAGTGGAGTTTGCACCACTGATATCTCTGCTCCTGCACAATATCCAGATCCCTTTTGGAACCTAGAGATGGTGTGAGAGATCCAGGTGGGTGACACTTACCCTCCCGCCCACGAGGCCTCACTGCTGTGGCACTGGACACCCTCTCCTAACCTCTGAGATGATCTGGACTAGAGAGTCAATCAGGACACTTAGACCTGTCAGTAGCAGGAGTCAAGCATTCATTTGGTCAGGCACAAACAAGCGGCTGGCACCCTCCTTCCCCTCTATAACCCCCCAGGAAGATCAAGGGTGAAATAACTGCTAACAGAAGATTAGAGAGCTTTTAAATTGCATCTAACACCATTTCTTTCATCTCTAGCTACAACTTTGCTGTGTAAATATCATGCTGTGAAGACTTAAACAGACAAATGTGTTGACCTGACTTTTTTTCTCAGAAGATGTGAATTCCTTGAGGAGGGGCCCCCTCCCTACACAGCAATCCAAGTCAATAGCTTTCTATTTCAGTACAAAAACTGACAGTAAAGTAAGTAGCAGCCTATATCCATTTTAGATGGCGGCTACTGGCAAATAAACAAGTTAACGGAAAACAAACTCAGAAAGCAGTAAGGACAGTTAATAAACAAACTGAATATTCAGCTGGTGTGTTGATTTTTGTACAGAAATAATTCAAAACAAAATTAAACAAAAGCCTGTCTTTGTGTGTGGTAGAGCTGAAAGGTTTGTGGCAGGACTTGTCTTCAGGAAACAAAAAGAATTAACCTACCTCACTGCATGGATTGCCATAATTATGATCTTAAGCAGAATTTATATGCAAAAATCCCCTCCCAGCTTTTTAGAGGAAAAATATTAATCTGGCAGAAGATAGATCTGGCAAGTGGTCAATCTGTAATAGTGACGTGTATGAGGAGAGACAATGATGGGTGGAGAAATACAAGATGGGAGAAGTCCAGGGGTTGGAGGTGTAGTTTTTGATGGTTAAATGGATTGGATTCCAGAATGAGGGCATGACTGTGTGGATGGATACTATTTGTGTGGCTGGTACTGATTTATTGATTACTTGGGCAAACATCAGTGGGAGGGGGAGGGAAGGGGGAAAGGATATCTTTGTAAATTTATCTTAGAACAGCTTCTGGAATTACTATATGTTCCATTTTAATTGACGTCTTCCTTCTCAGTTTTGTAACTGGTTCTCCTTCATCATCTTTCATTACAGACAATGAGAATCAGAATAAGCAACCGTGGCCATAGTAAAACCTCGACCTAAGAGTGGGCCTGGTATGTACCTAAACACATTTATATGATTACTGAACTAATCCTGAGGAAAAGATTAGATTACATGGGCATGGGGAGGGAGAAACGGAGGAGCATCCATTCATACATGGAAATCATAGTGAATGGGATACTCCTGTTTTCAAATACAATCTTCAAAGTTAGCACACACAGGCAAACTACAGTCAATAGCACTCTCCTTCATAACCAGAACAGTTGTCTAGGTTCTCCCAGACCCCTCAGTCATGCCCCCCCAGACAAACAAATTAAATTTCAGCATTTCACAGGTATTACACAGGTTCAGGATCCTCACAACCCCCTCAAGCCTCTAAAAAAACAAACAAACAAATAAAATGGACAGAATTTCACACCCAGGTTACACAACATTACAAGTTAACCTTCCCTTCAACAGCTGCTTTATTTGCACGAGGGAGCTGCACTGGGCACAAGGTCTGTGCAGGGCACAGCAGTAAAGCATGAACCTGGGTTTTCAGTTGCTTTGAACCACTGTGAAACAAGTGCAAGAGGAACAACAGCTCCTGGGAGGAAACCTGCGCCTCCTTCTGTGGCCAGTTTTGCAGTAGGAATCTGGTATAAAATAATGTGCTAGAGGTAGCCACTAATACTGCTGTAGCAGATGCAGTAAATGTTGATGTGGTTTATTTTCATTCCATTTAAATTTCAAGATTTAGAACTACCTGGCTCTGAAGAATAAACAGTATCTGTGGGTATCATAGCCTTTACACAGGGTCTTCCTTTTCTGCTTTTATTTTAACAAAAAACCTCTGAAAGCAATACCCCTCTGGCAGCCCAGTTATGCGTGTGTGTATGTGTGCATGGAACAAAAGGGTGGAGAGGAGCTCTGGGCTGTTACTACTTGGAGTATGTCTGCTTTGTACTTACTAACCTTCTGCTGCTTCCAAGAACAGCTCAGTAAATCATGCCTCTTCCACAGAAACTGCATACACACCACCACATTTTCAGCAGGGATCCAGATGTGAGCAATTAGGCCACGCTGTGCTATTATGCTGCCTCCCGTATATGAGACATGGCTAAATAAGAATAAACCAGCTCCATCTTAAAAATGTGCACAGTCTTTCCCAGACAGGCAGTGGTTAGCCCTTGCTGGCAGACCCAGAGAGTGCTTTCCAAACTCATGGTCTAAATACACGCCTAGACGATGTCCTGACTGTGTGTTGGGGAAAGATCCTATTGCCCACCAGCCCTTGCTTCCCGCTTTTTCTGTCAATGTGAATTGCTCTGGCTCCCAGGCTGGCAGGCAGCTATGATGTGCAGCACCCCCTTCCTCCTTTCGCCCCACAGCCACCCTATTTGGAGAACCAGGAAAATAGAGCATTCGGAAGCATAATATACTCTAGAGTCCAGAGACAGCTATTTGGACTGAACCCACCAAGAAGTATATCCAGGATCGTTCTCGGAACCTCTTGGACATGAAGTTTCCCAGGCACCTCGGAAGAAGCCATCATTTCCACTTGCTGTCAGCCCTGTGACAAAATCCCAGGGAAAAAAAAGCACAGCTAGAGAAAGCCAATCTGCTGGAAACAAAGGTTTAGGCTTTCAGTGATGTCTGAACAAATGGCAACAAGCCACTCCTGTTGAGTATTTTTTCCTCGAGAGATTTCAGACTGTTCTGAATCCTGTAAACAAAAACTGCAACTGAGAAAGGCAGACATATTTTAGTTTTCTCTTGAGAAACATCCCTTGTAGATGTTATTCTATGTTCTGTGGTAGAGAAAATGTTTCTTGAAGCAACTGGAAGGTCCTCATCAGTGAGATGCTGAGAGAAATGCTGTAAGAAAGCAATTCCATTTCTCTTGAAAAGACTCTAGAGATGGATGAGCATTAGAGAGAGACATTACAGACAGACTTTAAGACATTAAAAATAACATTCCAGCCCACTTCCAAAACTGTAACACTGGATTAGCTGTTAGTTGCTCACTGCAATATCTCAAATGTTGTTCTACCACTGAAGTATTTGTCAAGTCCACTAGGCCAGACTGAGCCCACCCTAGCAGATTGCTATGGTGAAGTAATTAAGTCATCCTGCGTTTCTGTCCTTAGATTTATTTTTGCAGTGTGTAAACACATACAGAACTATGAAAGGGGCAAAGCCAGCTATGATAAAAAGGGCAAAGGAAGAGAGAGAAAACTGTTTACAAGGAAGTTTTATATTCTCCAGCTCTCTTGAAGCTGTGAAGAAAACCCAATCTGGAAATTAATGAGAAGAAGAGAGCAGTCATAGGTTGCTCATGACTGCTGAGTATTCAGGGGTAGGGAAA
>NW_009937875.1:61359-61609 GCF_000696875.1 Nestor notabilis
AATCATTTAAATGGATGTAATAGCTTCAGTAGTTTGGAACAGCTGTATTGACTTACTGAAACTATCACATACACAAAGGGTGTATCTTACCTATCAAAAAAAAAAAAAGTTGGTCCTTTACTTCCCAATGTGTTTACATCACTTCCGTACAGAGTCTCATTAACATACTAAATGTTTCTGAAGTTCAGACATCTTATACCATAGTCACACTTTTTTTGCTAGATCTTCAAAGAGCTGGCTGCCAGAAACA
>NW_009937875.1:61620-100448 GCF_000696875.1 Nestor notabilis
GTCTGGCTTGTGAATGTTTTGGACATCCTTCACAGCTACACAACAGAGGTTTGGCTCTGCCTGCTGGCTAATCTTCCACCTGCCCTTTCCTTTTGGTGCAGATTCCTGATTGACCCAGCCAAGCAGCAACACTGTGTGCAGCAGGGGGAACTCTGCATTTCACTTCCCCCACAGGAATGTCTGGGGCTGGTCCTCAGGAAACATCCAGCAGGCAGCTGAGGACGCAAGGAATGTGCTCCTGACGGCGAACACACCCTCCAGAAACGTTCATCTGCAGGTCTGGGTGTATGTCTTTACTACTTTGATCAGTGTGTGCCAGCAGAACCTTCTCAGTAATGGTGGATTTCATTTACAGCACCCTTTGCCTACCTAGACTCCTCCCACCCTTCTCAACATTACCACCCCACCAGGCCACTTAGTACCTTCAGCAACATTTTTTCTTGTGCTTTTTCTTGTTTTCTTCTTTTTGTCTTATGTCTTCCAGAGAAAGATGAGATGGTTATCCATAAGCAAATAACTCCCACTTCATTTCCTTTTCTTGAGAAAATGCAGGTTACTAATACTGGGCTTAGAAGGAGAGAAATGTAGGCAGCCTCTCACTTTGGCTACCATGTCTGTAGACACCAGTAAGAAGTGACTTTTGAAACCTCCCCATGCTAAGATCATAGCCAAAAGCAGTATGAGGAAATACTTTCTCTGACTTTTTCAGTGGACTTTGAATCAGGCAGATGGACCACATAGTCATGTCCATGGACATGCAGCACCTACAGCATAAGACAGTGGTGCCTATCCCTACCCATTCTGATCTTTCACAACATATGTCAGGTGATCAGTAAAGAGACACAACACACCTTTCCAAAAGCCCTGTTCTTCAGCAGCTACTTGCTGGGCTGGTTCTTTTGCCATTGGGTCTCTAATTTCAGTTAACTTCCCAGCTACCCAGAGTTTTACCTTGTGGTGGTCCCTGAGGCGGTTTCAGCAGTTTTTCATCACATTCACTCACTTCCACACAGCCAGTCCTACCCCCCCAACCAGGTACTCTTTGAAACAGAGGAAGAGTTGAACCCAAACTTCAGGAGTGAGCCCTGCCAAAAATTCTTAAGATAAACATGACCGCCCCTCAGCTTCTGCTAACAGCTGTTACAAGAGAACAGAGTTCCTCACACAGGGTGAGAGGACAACCTTGTGTTTCAATTCAACTCTTCTGTCAGAATGATGAAAACAGGGGGCTGGTATGTTGTGGAGGATTTATAAAACTGAATGTTTAATTACAGAGTCTTTTTTCTTCTTTTTATATTTTTTTTTCAGCTGCAAATTTATGAATAAAGAGGTAGTTTACAAGCTCTCCAAAGCTGAATGCATGGAACATTTCAAAGAAAGAAAAAAGCATCATATTTATCTCATGAAGTTATAACATGGGCAGTAATTTATCATGAACCTTCCTCTGTCATTTCATGCACAATTCTTTCCAGTCCCTGCTACGTGGTATATTAATGATCCCTTTCCATCCAAAGTAGTGGTCAGACATGCTTCAAAACAGTGCAGTTTTCTAAGATTTTGTGTGACCCTTCCATTCTGTAGGTCTTCCCAGAATAGGATGATGAATACAGTCTAGCCTGTTTGAATGTTGGAAGTGGTCAGCAATGTTCCTGTAACATGTGGTGAGTACAAAGCCTACTATAAAATACACGGAAGGTTGTTGATATGAGAAGTTACAGTGCTGGTAAAACTGGACAGCTGTAGCCCTAAAGAAATCTTCCGCAAAGACACAGCAGGGGGGAAAACACATGCATCAAATCCAGTTAAAAGCTTTCTGAGATTGGCTTGAGAGCCCTATCTACAAGTGGAAGTGTATAGCTTAGATAGCAGCACTTTTTGACCTCACTCCTAGACTGCCAACTCAGACAACCAGGCAGCTCAGGAGGCTGCTGGGGACACAGTGACAGGAAAGACCACCACAGCATTCTCTCTTTTGACCAACATCCGTGTTCTCTCTTCCCCCTCTGCATTTCATTTCGAGATCTGTTTTTGTTTAACCCTGAAATGCAAAGGGAATAAAAACCCAAACAAAACCAAACAACTACAAAAGACCCCCTATCTCTGTCTTCAGACACTTCTGCAGCAGCAATCCTGAGCGCGGTTTTCCATTCAAAGCCACAAACTGGACTGAGTTTGCTAAAGCCTCGGCTAGTGCACATGAAACTTTCATCGTGCCTGTGTCCTGCCCTGCGGCTTGAGGAATTCAGAGCTGTTCTGCCGATTTCCCCCCTCGGAGTCCCTCAAATTTGCTGCCAGCACCGACCGAGCCTCTGCGAGCCCCAACACCGCCCCTGCGTGGCTGGAGCCGTCCTCCTGCGCGGAGCTGCGCCTCTCACGCCGAAACTGGAAACACTGGTGTGTTTATGGAAAGGGGTGGGCTCCCCCTGCCATCCCGCGCTCTCCCCTAAATTCCAGTCTTGAGCGGGAGATCAGACCAAACGGGCTGCGTGTCCTCCTCCGAAACAGGCTGTTCCTACCCCACCCCACATCCGTGCCTTAGTCCCGAAACGGCAGGATCCCCAGCTGGTCACACAGCCCTTTCACTACGTTTTATCAGCTTTAATTTTGTTCTCTGAAAACCAAAGCTCCGCTTATGTCTATGACTGCTTTCTCTTCCCGGCAACGTGGCACAGCAGACTCGGTGCACGTGTGTGCCGGGCAGGGGAAGAGGCAGGGATGGAGCAGGGAAAAAATGCGCGTGGCACACCTTTGCATCTCCTCACGTTCCTGCCACGACCACACTATAAATTAACCCACTTTGCACAGTTGCTCTATTCTGCTTTTTGCACCAGCCAAGAATACTCCGTGCACAGCGCCCTCCCAGACTGAGTGTGACCATCACCCAGTCTTTACCCAAAAGCTGCCAGAGATGTGGAAAAGAGCCATTTTCCCCACACATCCCTGCCTAGGATCCCACTCTCCCTTCATCTATCCAAGTGTGAATCACCAAGGGCCACCACCAACAGCATAGTCCCTTGACTCCGCCAGAGTGGTAGGAACACAGAGAACTCATTCACTTATTTGGGGTTTCATTTCTCCATTGAAACTTGAAACACTCTGGCACGAACAGTGCAACCAGATGTGGCCAGGTTCTGAGATCCTCACATATCCCAGCACATCTGTTTTAATGTAATGATGGGATTAATACCTGAGCAAACGTAAGGCATTGCTCTTGCTTGCCTGGGTGTGAACACCTCTTGCTCCTCATCGCTGAAGTGAGGATGTGTTTCATGACTTCTCTGCTCTCTGCAGCAGGCTTTTGTTGTCACATTTATTCTTTTCCAAGCCTTCTACCTTTCCCCCCTCCCGGGATACTGATGGCTCCTTTATCAGAACCAGTCAGTGCAAACTGCTGGATGACACAAACCAGATGGCCTGCATCCGCTGCAGACAAAAGATGGAAGCAAAAGATAATAATGAAACACAGCTGGCTGATAAGCGTGTTTAAATTTTGCAGAGATAAGCTGTGAGAACAGGAAGGAGTTCTTTCTCTCCCTCCTGCTTGTTTAGTTTTCTTTAATTGTTTATTTTCGGGATGAAAACATGTCCATTCTAACTTATCAAGCAAGCTAAAGCAAGGCACAGGGAGAAATTTGTCTCATTAAAAACATGAAAGCCCCATCGCAAGCCAAAAGTAAACAGGACTTTCCATTTCCCAGAGCCATGTAAGCCGGCTCCTGGCCGTCCTCGCTGGCGTTGGCCGGGAGCTGGGACCGGTGGGGAGCAGCCAGCTCAGCCCGTGGGTCCGCCTGGCTCCCCTGGCTCTGCGACAGAGAGAGGGAGGGAGCGGGACTGCAGAAGCGCCTCCTCACTTACAGACGGGTTACAGCAGTGCGGCAGGTTTCGTAACTGCTCTCTGCACGGCAAAATGTTCCCGTTATTTCTGTGAGCTGTTGCAGCGTGCATTGTAAGTACAGGTTATGCAGCAGCGAGCCTCTGCTGCATTCCGCGAGTGAGCATCTGTGCCTGGTTTCCACAGATGTAAAAACAAGCTCTGGAAATGAAGAGGGTTTGGAAGGGGAAGAAGCAAACAAAACACATTTGAAGGGAGTGGTGCAGTCTGAGGAACTTGACGCTGCTGAGGCAGGATGACATGGAAGTTATCTTGATGTGCTGCAAAGTGGGGTGACCCCACTGCAAAATGGGGTGTTTCACTGCCCTTCTTCCCCTGCCTGCCTTGTGCTGAAGGCCGGTCCCTAAATCTGAACCAGCCTCTGATCAGTTCCCACACCTGCAAACCTGCAGCCCCTTCTGTGGATCCCCACTGGTGAGAAAGCTGTGGGACCAGATCAGTGGCATGCAACATCTCACTTCTCCCTCCTTTCTGATCAACAGTGCACACAGGAGGTCCTGTGTAACATGCTTCTACAAAGGTTAAAGCAGAAACTCTATCCAAGCTGTTCACACCTGGTAATGGCACAAATGAAGAAAAAGGCAGCAGGGTCAGCTGTACTCTGAGTGCCTTATGCTGCCCCAGAGAAGGAAAGCGGTGGCGGAGCTGGACTTCCCATGCCGGTGCATCCGTGGGTTGCTGTCAGGCAGACAAAGATGTGCCACTGAATGTCATGACCCTTCACTGGCACCGCTAGAGCTTGGGCACTCATAACACTGTGTTAAAAGACTTTGATTCAGGCCTTTGGGACTATTCTTTCACTGGTCACAGGGAGTTGAGACAACACCAGACCAGGAGGGTGAATCTGTGATGCTCCCCTCTTACCTTACCTTTAAAATAGCACCAGGATGAAATGGAGAAAAAAATGGAGCCATTGAGGTCAGATATGCTCACCCAACAGTCATCTTCAGTGGGAGGGGAGAAAAGTTTTGTTCTGTTTTTCAGGATGTATTAAGACTATTACACTAATATGTGGACAAGGAAAGTACAACTGATAGAAACAATGTGCTGCTTGTGTTTTAAACGATGTGGTTTGTTCACATGAGCCATCCTTCTGGATGGCTACGCAAACCTGTTTGCAAGACTCACAGTGCAAAAGTACAGAAGTACAGCTATAGTCATAATGCTTGCTGGAGTCTGACAATCCCCATGACTCAGCTGAACACCAACCTGCTGCTTCCTCTATTGTCCTCTCTGTTGTCACTGCAAGAACTGTTGTTTTACTTATACTTATGAAAAAAATAACTATTTAATTTTTTTAAAATAAAAAAATAAAATAAAATCTCTTGGAGTTGATATATCTCTGAAAGCTGTAGATGGCTCCAGAATCACCTTCAGTGCAATGATGTGAACTTTTGTTAATCCTAGCGGCACTGCAGCCTCCAGAGGGCTGTGCTGCTCGGCCACGTCGCAGGGAGAGAATGCATGGGGCGGCCAGGGACTGGGGAGGGAGCAGCTGGCTAACACCAGCACACACACACCAGCTCCCCCCACCTATGCACAACTGCCTGGCTGCTGCAAGCACTACAGACATGTGGCACACTGTTTCTCTGACTTAGATTACAGAAGGGTGATGAGAATGACGATTTATTTCAATAGGTATAGCAGCTGATGGCACCTGTTGAGACTGAAGCCTCCTATGTAATTATGGTAATCATAAACAGCAGTAAAACACAGTGTTTGCCCTGAAAAGCTTCCTATTTAATTATAGATATTACTCAAAAATTATTAAAAATTTTATTTTTTTTTTTTTTGCTGTCTGAGTTAATTTATGTAAATTACAAGTATTTTAATAAGTACCTTAAGTACCTATCAAAGATTGAAAATTACATGAGGAATTGCAGGTGTTTTGTACTTCCTGTATGATCCCATTTTTATGACAGCTCTTGTAAGATGGAAATATGAATACACCATATAAGTAACCTGAAAGCTTGCACATTCCCTGTATTTTACCATTTCTACATTTAAAAATGTAGATCAGGATGGATCAAATTCTCACACTAGTGGTACTCATGTACTTCTTTGTAGTTGCTGTCTCAGAACCCAGAAGATATGAGTTGGCTTGTATGAAGTGCTAATTTTTCTTTTCTAGTAGTGGGATGGGATGAAAAGAGCAGATTGGAGTTGCCAAAAGGTGAAGGATAGGCACTGCTGCAGAAAAACAAAGCTGCAACCAAGAAAATTACCAGTGGGTCCATGTGATTGCTGTGAGACCTGGTTTATTGCCTTTGTATGGTGTGTGCTTCCACATAGGAGAAACAGTAATAGAAGCACTGATACTCCACAGCATAACATGTTGTAAATAAATAATTGGATTGGTAAGACAACGAGGTATAATACCTAATAACTGTGTTTTCTTCTCACTGTTTTAAATAGGTCACATCTTTCCTCTCTGACTCTGAATCAAATTTTCCTCTGTGCTGAGGGCCAAACATGTGACTCTTTGTAGCTGTAGAAAAGAAAGCAGCAGCAGACCCTTGGGGTATAGAGATATTACAGCAGCCACGCAACACATTTCTGCATTCAGAAAAGCTTTAGTACTGGGTCGGGCAACAGCTACTAAGCAGGGACACATGATTTTTTGTTTTTCCATGTTGTCAGAAGAAAATGTGGAACTGATAAGAAACACCTGTGGAAATGGAAATCCATCTCAAAACCCAGGGTTTGTTTAGATGATGAAGAGATAAAATGTGAAGGCATGTGTTGCAAGGCAGGATAATCTCGAACAGAATGTCTGCTTAAAAAAAAAAAAAAAAAGAAGAAGAACCAGTAGTACATTTCAGGTAATCAGCTCTCTGTGCAAAGAACGGTCCTAGAGGACCATAAGGCAACATTGGTGCACTATGCAAAACTGCATGAGCTGCATGGATGTTGTTCATTCATTTTTCTTCATGGAAATATGATTCCATTTACATTTTATTTGCATCTTGTAAATATTTTCTTAGAGCCCCGGCAGGACACTGGAAAGCATTAAAGCACACATTACCAGCTGAACATACGTAACCAAAGTTTTCTCTCTGCTTGCAGCTCAGCCTATTCTGTGTGCTCTGATTCAAAGCCCTGTAATACATTTACCGCATAGGAATTCTGTTTAGCTACATTTAACTTTTTTGAGGGAAGATTTGTTCAGATCATTTGTTTTACTTAATGCATACATATTTTCAGGCCTTTGTCCTGCTTTATATGAAATAAGTGTTTTTTAAAGGAAGTCAACTTCAATACTTCTTTTCATAGTCTGGAAAAGATGCAGTAGTCAAATGATAAATGCTGGGAAATGTGCTGTACGGTGTGGGTTTAATGGAAACATTGCCATGATTCTAAGCCTCAGTGTTGTGGCATTAAATCAGTCAGAAGACACAGGCAGAGTGCCGGTGTGTGCGATGCCCAGAGGAGGAGGCAGTTCCAGTAATAATTTTAGAGACTGTAAAGTAACTCTAAAATGGAAATCTCATCAGCAGTTCTAGGAGGGCCCAGCTGAACAAGATTCACAAACACATGCTCAGTTTTAAACATACAAGTCCTGAAATCAATGAGACCACCCACAGGCTTACAATCTCTTGAAGAATTGAGCCTTTAGTTGCTTGGGAACTGCTGCAAAAAGACATCAAGTTTCCTTTATATTACTTAATATTAAAAAGGGCTTTGACAACATAAGACATTGGAGGACCCCAAACCAAATGAAATGGATGAAGTCAGGAACTAAAGCAGTCATGCAGGAGGGCTGCCTTTTGCTAAAATTCTCTCCTGTTTCAGCTCATGTTGTGTTGCTCCTCCTGCTGAGATTCAATTACAGTTGCATCCCCCTTTCCATGATGAGCAACTGACAAGTTCTGGAGGTTTGGGGATTATGTTTTTTGGACACAAAGTCCTAATCAACTCTGTGTTAGCAAAAAAGTTATATGTGTAGGCAGATTTTTTCAAGCGCTACTGGGGATGCCAAGCTTTTTGGTCTGCAAGGGCATTTCTGCAGCTTCTCAAACTGTGTTACATGAGTTGCAAATGGACTTTAACAAGCTGATCCTTTTGCAGTCTAAGAGGCAGGGAAGCATTAATATCTCTGCCTTACAGATGGACAACTGATCTGCATGGGGTCAGAAACCTCAGTTGGAGAAAATCCAGAAAGCTGAGCTGACTTTATTGGAGCTGTGCTGATTTATACCAGCTGAACATATGGCCCCAGAAGATTAAGTAGTCTGTGTGAGAAATCTGTGGCACATGTGGGACACTCCAGGGCCCGAGTCACAAGATCATCCTTCCTGCCCAATAACACTTGCAAACATGCCTCTACTACATGAGCCTCTGCTAACTTTTCTCTAACTCCTGGCAAAGCAATAATGAAATTGTTTAAATGACTGAGCCCAGGGAAAGTTGGGGTTAGCTTATGCTGTTAACAAAATTGCTTTCTCTGGTTACTTTGTGCATGACGTTATTTTTTACAGGTAAGCCAAAACTATATAAAATATTGGGTTATTGTATTTGCAGTCATATTCTAATCAAAGACATAGCAGAGAGAATTTGCAGTCCAACACAGATAAAGAGTCTGTCAAAATCTTACAAAATGGGATTTGTATTTTCTTTTTGCCTCAGTCCTGTGCCATGCTGTATACAAGAACACACAACTGCAGAGGTGTTTACCTGCTTTTTTTATCATTAAGGGTTTTATGTAAGCCCCTTACTGGCATGTGCACATTTTCCTAGCTATTTTTTGCCCAGGAAAGAGGGAATTTTTTGAAATAAAAAAGGTCTGAATAAAGTCACATGCATACTTTAATAGGCTATTGAATCACAGTCGTTTTGTAACTGGGACAGCTGTTGTAGCCACAGCAATATTTACTTAACTATTGATCCAGGACAGAAAAACAAAACAAAAGTTAAAACTCGGTCTGTTTCCAAAGAAAGATGTGGGGTAAAGCCCGCACAGTCTGTGAGGAAAAAAACAGTGAAGATGTTCACATGCACACTTTGGTTGATGTCTGAGTTACCATGATACTCCAGGCATGGTTTCAAAATGATACCATGTTGACTGGTTGCAATGTTCAAGTTACAATGATAATTTCAGATAATGGTACTGGTGAGAAAGGTTATGGCACCAATCAGCCATCAGTAACAGGAAAAATACAATGAAAAGTCATTTAGAACTTGATTTATTACTGCACTATATTTAATTAGCAAAAAGTTTCGTATTGAGGGGCTCGATATTGCAAATGACATGAAGCAGTCATTCACAAATAAGCAACACTACAGAGTGTTCTTAATTTCCAAGGAGGGAAGTAGAATTGAACTGTATTTAAAAGAAAAAATAAATAAGAAGAAGGGGAAAAAAAGGAATAAAAAGAATTATTTTCTTGAACAAAGGAAAATAACAAACACATACCCCACAGCACTAGTTTGGAAAATGAATGAAAAATGTATTCAAACTATTCCAGAAGTTTAGAAACAAAAAACTTCTTTATCAGTTTTCACAGATATATGACAGACAACTTGCAAGACTTTTAGAGGATTAATAGTATCTTACACTGTGACTTATATTTATCCCAAACTCCCGAGTATTTAGTTTAGCAGGATTTATTTTTAAAACATACTTTCAAACATTTGTTAAGCTACCACTGAAAAGGGATAAACATACACTGACCCTCCAGTAACAGGACAAGAAAAAATAAAAGGAGAAAAGTTTGCTTAGCATCCATTTCCAGCCTGTTATTCAACAACGAAGGGACATCTGTAAGCAGTTTCTCAAGCGCTTTGCGTAACCCAGCACCACCACCTGCTGTTTGGGACGGAAGATCAATTTCCCTTGTCTTGCACATTAAATCCCCAGTACCAGGCATGCAAAGACAAATCGCCCATTTCAAACATTCAAAGAAAAGGAGGAGGACAAACAAACAAAACAAACAAAACAAAAGAAAGCAGAACTTCCCATCCCCAGTAATGTATGGGAGAGGCAGCTCTGCCCATCTGAACAACAGGGTGATCCTTGGGTATGGGGGGAAGAAGCTGAGCTGGTCACACCAGCTGTAACAGCACGCTGCTTCTGCTCTCTTGGCTCATGGTTCCTGTGAAATCTTTATAGATTTTGGCAGTGCATATCACTCGCCTCCAGTGTGCTACCTGTCTTCCCCAAAATTCTGCAGCTTGCTAGCAGAATAGCTTATGTTAGCTGTGTTATGGCTCTCCTGCCTACGGGGGCTGCTGAAATTTCCTTGTGTGATGCTTTTGTAGATGCTAGACTCCCAGGTTTATAAACATGGATTATGGTAAGGTCCAAAGCTTTTCCTTCAGAAAACCTGTTGCGGAAGCTCCTCATCCCTTCCCATAGGTGGGATGGAAACGAGAATCTGTGCCATTTCCTTTTAATTAGTAATGAACCAAAAAGAAATAAAAAGGGCTGAGTAGGACCTAAGAAAGCCAAGAGAAGATATTAAATACCATTCTACTATCTGTATCCAAAGATGCAGCTAAAAGCTGTGTCAGAGGCACCTGAGAATTTGACCTGCCTTGGGACTGCAAAAGAAACTGAATTACAGCTGATGGGAACAGCTGTGGAGGGAGCCACACTCCATACAGACTGTTAAATCACAGCCCAAAAGCTGCCTCTTTTTTCCACCAGCTTTCCCTTTAGACAGGTAAATCTCCAGCTAGCCATTTAGATCTATCTGCATATTTAATTCTTTCCAGGACTGATGCTCTGTCCTATATCTTGTGCAGACATGCATAGAGCATGTTTAAAAGGGCATGTCACTGATGAATGGCAAACACTGCAAATCGTAACAGTAAAACATCCCCTGCTGCTAAGCAGAACTGTGAATGAACTGTGATGTTACGCATGTGCATTTCTGTGTCACGATTTTGGGAAAACTCCACGTTTGGCTATGGTGTTCACAATTCTCATTCACCCAAAAGAGGAAAGGGTTTGAGGTTTAGGGAAGGGGAAGGAGGCAGGGGGTGTTGCGTTTTTCATTGTTGTTGCTTCCTTCCCCAAAATGATAAGTCCTTCATGCTCTAATTCATGCTGCTATTTCTGTAATGTCTGTTTCCATTCAGCTCCTAAGTCAAGGTGATTAGGTTCCGTTTTATTTGCATGCCTGGCACACACCTTGTAGAAATAAGCCCATTATCAGGTTGATGCAGGTTACATTTTTCTCCTCTCCTGGTCTGCTATCCTAGAACTGTCGCATGAAGCACAGCACAGCTGGACTACCTTAGAGCATCCAGAGTGTGGAAGAGTTCCAGTTTGTAGTTCCCTGAATTTCCCCTTTGCTTAAAAAAATGAAAGAGCTGAAGACAATTTTGAAAGTAGAGTTTTGTTATTGTTTGTTTGGTAATATTTATTTATTTATTTGTTTTCCTCAAAATGGAATAAATACATCCTCTGTACCAACAAAGCTGGAGGAACTTCAGTTGGGAGCTGGACCCGTTAGGTGGCGCTAGAGCTGGCGAAACAGGCGCACAAGAGCCTGCCTATCCTACCAGCATGGGGGACAAGCCTGCAAGAGGAAACCTCGACGAGGCTAAGTAAATATTGGACACACAGGTTGGAGATCTCTTTCCAGAGCTTTTCTGCACCTATCTCTGCAGCATGGATGCACTGGGAATGTTGTTTGTAGGAACAGCCATTGGAGTGAAATAGCACACTGGGGGGGCAAAGGCTTTGTATCAACCTGATAGCTGAGATGTGATCAAGGGTTGCTTCCCTCAAACAAATACAGACACCTGAGCCCATGTTCACCTTCACTAACTGCAAGGACTTCTAGAAGGTTATCGTTTTTTAAGTGCTAAACTGTTTCTGCTGGCTGCAGGAAGAGCTAAAGGCAATTGTTTTGAAGCTAGGTGTCCCTGTGCAGTGCTCCTGTTCAAATGCCCCGAACCTGGAGGCTGCATCACTGCTGGCACCACAAATGACTACAGGATCAGAGAGCACACACATTACTCTGTGTGTGTAAAATTAATATGAAACTAATACCTACATTTTTATAAGCACTAAATGCATGCTGGACACACCTGGAATATTTTGTACTATAAACAGCAGTGGATTTTTGCAGTGGAAAATCTGCAACGTTACTTAGAAAATATATAGCAATAAAAGAATTTGATGAATCCCTGCAATGACATACTACATCGCTGAACTTATCAGCGACTTTCAATCTATTATTGCATCAGCAGAGGTAAAAAAATAATATCTGTCCATCCTTTCCACCCAGAGTAAATCCCACTCTGATGTCTCTAGGTTCTCTCCCTCCTCTTCTAAACATATTTTTAATAAAGTGGACTTCCTGGTAGCCTTATAGACCTCTAAGTGCATACATACCAACACCATCAAGGTTTATCTAGCCAGTCACTAACTATGCAAGAAGATAGCTTTCAACATTATGACTGCCAGAGAAAAAGTCCCGTGGCATAGACCGAATATGAGGATTAAAAAGAAAAAGAGACTGTAATGTTATAGGAAGTTGGTGATAATTTCTAATAACTTTTTAGTACTTAAATCTAAGGGAAAGAAGGCCCTCTAATGTTTCATGTTATATGGAATCTTTTATTTCAGAGACCAATCTAAGTGAGATTTTCTAGTCTCAGAAATGTGTCTTGCTTCTCTAAAATCATTCTGCTTTTGTTGAGCCTGAGCTCTTTCAGAGATGAGGGTAAACTCTGAGGTACTCCAATAAGCAAATCCTCTGCCATGTTCAGGTTTTCCAGTTTAATCATGTTCCAGAAAACCACCTTCTTAATGCCCTTCTCAGTAATTTGTGACTGAGATCAAGCTTTTCTAGCTCTGACAGCTCACTGAAGATATCGGTAGGAATTACTAATATTTTACTGGCTGCTAAATATAATTCCTTAAGGGCAAAATGAGTGAATTGGGAGAATGAATGCTCCTCAGTTGACTGAAGTTCATCTTCATCATGTGCAAAGATGTCAGGGAGTGAAAGGCCACTCTGGGGAAGGATTGGTGGCTTAACCTTCTACTGTGGAGGCTCAGTGCTGCCAGGTTCCTGCACTGAGCCCAAGCCCACTCTGTGGGCAGATCTGTTGCGGTACTCCTAAAGTTATTGTCACCATGCTGAAGACACATGAGCCTTTGCAAGCCTTCACAGGCTTCTTTTATAGCTCCATCACTGAGTTGCTTGTTCTTCAGGACTGAGAAGTCTAGTGACAAACATTCCTTCAGCTGGATCCTGTTATTCCTAAGCAGTAAATACCTGGCACTAAAGGGGATTCCTTCAGGGATATCTTATAGCCTTTTGCCTAAGAACTAAACCAATCTGAAAATAAGACGAGAAAAGCCAAACCACCACTCTTGTTAGCAGAAGAAGAGTTTCAAAACTATTTGTGTGTAAATTCCTTTCTAATATACATTTAGCTGTAATAAACATAATTTATTTCTCTGTTTCACTAGAATGAACATAAAAATATTACTATTTACTACTCATCTGATCTCAATATCTTTTATAAATGAAATTCTCTGGAGTTAGATAATTTGTTTTTATTTTGAGCTGATTTTCTACTTCTTTTTTGGAGTGTATGTGATGTATGTTCTGACACCAGTATCCCTCTCTAATGCTCTTTGAGCATCTGCTTTCTACATTTTCACAGTTTTTTTCAAGAAAGGGAAAATTATTAACTTATGCTTCAACGTATGCTGATGTATGATTTCTTCATTTGGTAATCACATGCATGTGATTTATAACCACAAGGAATTTTGTATTAATGTGTCTCTAATTATTTGTATCCTATGGTATGACTATTATTTGCCTATGACTTTCCACCATACATCATCAATATGTATAGCTTCATACCTTACAATAATTATTTTTAAACAGCTTACACTCTGAATGCGACTAGACAACTTCATCTGAAGGGCTGAAGTGCCTAAGGAAGCACACTCTGGAGGGCCAGAGTCATCACCAAAAGAGGCTGGCAATCTGATTATCTCATCTTGCGCATCCCTATAGTACAATTGCTTTCTTTATATTCTTCCTCTGCCTTTCACACCCTTTGCTAGCTTCAGGCTTGTTTCTGAGCTCTCTGTCTTTGATTTTTGCTCTTTTAATAGTTCTTGGACCACACATCCTTTGTTTCTTTGTTTCTTGCTAGGAAGAATGTTATTGATCCTTCTCCTGAGATTTCTTTCTGGATTAACAGTCTGACTCTGATGTGAGAAAACACGCACCCTTGCTTGATTTGTGACTTAACATTCCTGCCAGTTGGAAGGTGCCTTTGCCTGTCCATGCTGGGAGAGAAGATGTGCTTGGCACTTGGGTGTAAATAGTGATGCTCCTACCCAGTGGACTGGCCTTGATCTCTCCAGGGGACACCACAGAGATGTGTGAGGTGTAGCAACAAACAGAAGATCACTCAGCAACACACAGGCTGTACCCTCACGCTCTCCTACAGATGCGGTCTCACCCATGCATTTCAAGACTGAATTAGTGCCAATATGTTTCAAAGGCAAAACTGCATTTCTAAACTTCTTGTTGAACTTAAGAAGCAATCAGAATATCTTCACTGCTATTTTTCCTGGTTTGGGGACTTTTGCTGTTCCTCGTACATTTGTCTCTGTTAAGGAAAAGGCACAAATAGTCCTGGAAAAAAGTCAGGAATACGTAAAACCATAAATCCTAAACCAGACAGTCTATTAACATCAAAGCCTGCGGGTTAAATTTATAAATAACATAAATTAAGGAAACTTTGCTTTTTTCCTTAAAAAGATGCTTCTGCTTCTTTTCTAATTTATACCAGCTCTGGGGATCTGGATTCTTTGGTAACAGAGAACGTAATCTCATCTTCCATTATAAATGCTTGTTGATTTTGAAGCTATTACAAATACATTTGTTGTATTTCAACATGGGTCAGAATAACATCACTTTTCAAAATTGAAATTGTATTTAACCTGCCTTTTAACATACTCTCAAGTTATTTCAGTATCTTTAGATACATGGCACATGAAAATTCCTGTGTTTGGGGGCACAGTTTGCCAGGAGAGATGTAGAATTAGTAAAACCTTGTTTATCCGCATCTGTTTGAACTGTGGTTTGGTTGGGGTTTTTTTCTGAATTAGTAGAAATTAATATTATTATTTATAAGTAAGAGGAAGGTTCCTTTTATTAGACAGTATGAAAATTAGACAGATGTTCACTGATTGTTTTCCTTCCTTTAATCTAAGATACACATTTCTGTTTGTACAGTAATTACCTAATGATTATGTCAAATAGATTTCTTAATACTATATTTTGATAGAGATCTTTCATTACGCTGCACTGATGAATGGCTCTACTTTATGTATCTGACCAACTCCAGCATTTTTTTGGTTCAGCCACTTACATGACCACAAAAAATTTAAAAACAAAAAAATAAAAAAACCCCAACCATGTATTTTCATTTTCAGAGTGCTCTAGATTTTTTCACCAGTAGTTTCAGTAACAGGACAGCAGCTGGACAAGATTGTGCCCTGCATGCCCTTCACCTGCAGAAGATGCTAGACTGTCACTGCTGTAACACAGCCCCTGCAGCGTCCCACAGTACTGCCGCAGGTCACAACCATGGGAGACATTGAGAGTATGGGTTTGGTGCTTAATTCCCTTACCCCTAAACCAGAGATATAACCATAATGCTTGCCATTTGTACAGCTTAACCCTTTAGTACTAGTAAACTCTTCTGGAACTACTGACCAGAAGGATTGCTGTCCAGAAGGTCCATGCCAGGGCTTCTACTGTTGAACTATTTCTGCACAGTTTGTCATTGAATTTTTTTTTAAAAAAGGAAAGAACAATGTTTTTATAAATTACACATCTCCGTTTTAAAAAAAAATGCAAAATCAACAAAACAAACACTGATTGACTCTAATAATTAGAAAGTAATTATATCACTGCCTAAACAGTTTTGATTTAAGATAGGTAAGATGAAAATCCAGCAGTCATTTCCCTCCTGAATGCTTGAAATAGGAAGGATTGCCTCAAGGCTTTACATTACAATTATTCCATTGTGTATTATTTTTATAATCATTTCCACTCCAACTATGTGCTGACGTTTACATATTATGTTATAGGTTTCAGCATGTTCCCAGCTCTGACTATATTTTGCACTGTAGGCTAAATTCTTCTGTTATTACTAGTGTGATTTTTCTAATGTGTCTGCCTGAACTGTCCACATGGAAGACACTCTGGTTTTATGATATGCTTTGTTGGGATTAAAACTGGATCAATTAATAATGGTCAGTGATCAGAAGGACCTCTTGGTTAGGTTACATAGTTTAACATGACAGCATAATTCTTCTTAAACAAGTCACCTGTCCCTAGAATGACAAAATTCATGATATAAAAAATACTGGAGGAAATAAACACAGTTCATTTTCATAATGGTATCATTAAGTGAACATACTTAAAATGCTTGGAATTCTCTATTATCTCACACACCAGCACAACATTAATGTCTACAGAAGTCCCAGATGTGAAAAAGAGAGTGGAAATTGAATGGTCACCCTTTAGCCTATTAAAGACAGACTATTCACTTACTATTACCCAGTGGCTAGAATAGGATACAACTATGTGATAGCATGGTAGCATTTTCACACAGGGCTCTGTGAAATGCCGTTGATGCACGAGGCATAGGCTGAACAGTACCTGTTCTTTGTTTTTCCTCAGAGGGGTTTCTGCCAATGTACAGATTCTCATGCCACCATGTCTACAGATGTATATATCAAACTGGAACAGGACCAAATTTGGAAGACTGTACAAGGCCTTGCATTGTCAGGACACATCAGAAGTCTGACTTCCAGTCCTGTAGCACTGGAGGAGCTTAAACATAGGTACTATTTATCATTAAATTCTTCAAGACTTGAAGTCTTTTCTTGTAAGATGTCTTCCTCTGAAAACATTATAATTTTAGCCTCTGTTGTAAATCTGTTGAGTTGTGGGGGGAGGAATAAGTGGGCAGGGTAAGGTTTGCAGTGGGCAATAAGACTACCACAGAAATGTTAGTCCAGGTCTCACAAGTCAAGGTGGAAATTTGAAAAGCAGAGATGTCAAAAAGAGTTCATGAGAATGACTAAAGGACTAGGTTGGTCTAGGAACAGATTCAAAAGGGTCAGTCTCGTTAGAAATACTTAGGTGACATGATCACAAATGAGTCATAGACACGGAGTAAAAAAGGTGATAAGAAAACTTTTTCCCACTTAGCAAAAGAGGTCAGACAAGATTAAATGGCTGAAAGTTGCAATCAAGACAGCTTTCAGGGAAAATGCAGTACCCGTTGATCTCAGAAGGTAATTAATTATTGCAACACCTCATCAACTGTTGCAGCTCATTCAACATTAACAATCTGATCCTACTTGGATGTCTTCCTAAAAGGCGTGCCATTACAAGATTTAATATGATAGTCCCACTGCCCATGTAATAGAGTAATTCAGAAAAGATGTTCCCAGTGGTTTTATCCTTAGAAACCTGATTTCATGATCCTTGGCCTATGAAGCAATTTCTTGGGGATCTTTACTCATTGGTACAGAGGAGAGTTGGGAACTATAACCCCACCTGTGACCTGCTCTGTTTCTGAGATATTGCAGTATCACCATGCCCACTTTCAGTTGTTTTTATATAATAATGGTTTTCTATTTTTATAAACAATGGCACTCATTTTCACTAACTCTTTATTTAGTTAGCAATTATAAATAAAGTTATGTGGGGTTTTTATTCTTAAGGTGAGATACTTAGTGTGAGCTGAAATTAACCATGAACTGCTTTCCACCCCTAGTGTCTATTTCCAGGCAACCAGGTTCCAAGCTTTCCCCATGTGTATTTTACAAAAGATCAGTAAAAAGTGCTTTGCCATGGAAAAGTGGCACAGGCTGGTAATGTCAATACAGAGACCACCAAGTGGCTGATGGCCCTACTATGAAATTTTGCCTATTCAGTTTCTTCACTAAGGTTGATCACACATCTGAATTAAGCGATAGCACTTTCCTCTGGCACCTGAAAAGCTGCTGCCTTAGCAGTGGAGGCAGAACTGCAGAGGGTCTTGAGTCCCTGCTTCCTGCCAGTAGAAAGTAGGAGTGGGTTTGGTATGTGTGGGATGTAGTGTGTCACCTGAGGCACACTCTGAACAAATATTGTTAAAGCAATATATTTTACTTTTGGCCTACAGACGCACCCTCTTGTTGCATGTCCCCTGGATGAAGACCATGATCTCTAATAAAAGGTTTCCTTTATTGTATCTTAGTCTGCCTTTGTACTGGTAGAGTAAATGTGCCCAAGAGAGCCCATGGTTATTCAGCCAGCAGTCACAGAAATGCCCAGCACCATACTGTGTAAGTGTTCTTGTCTTTCAAAGCAGGTAAGACACCCTTCTTCTTTCAGACTGCCTGGAGGAATGCCTCCTGTCCCCTTCTATCACCAGGGCTGCAAATCATCTGAGACAGTGTGAGTTGGCCTTGGCCAAAATTGTGCCAGGAACTGCTCTGTCTCTATATCTAATTTTATTAGACTACAAACTATGAATTAGGAAAATTAAAAATCATCTAGGAAAGGTGAGAAAGTTGGGGTAATTAATGCTTTGAGAGCTTTTGCTCAGCCTTGCAGGGGTTCTTCTATAGGCTGCAAATGGAGCAAGGAGGCCAAGGAGGAGGGCAGGGACCAGTGACCACCAACCACCACAACTTCACCTTGAGAAAGGTTCTGTGTCAGATAGCTTTAGCAGAATGGCTCCCATAAAGCATATGAGAAACTTCAGTGTGGACTGAACTATACTGCTGAAAAGGAACTCACAGAAAAATTATTTATACTCAGGACTGCTTTTGTCTGGAGCACTGTGTTTCCAGGGAGGCAAGTGGGGTGTTAGACACAGGTTTTCTGCTGATTTTCCCTGAAACTATATTTTTGGCTCAGATTAAAATGCAGTTGACTGAATCAGAGATCAGTCAACATGTGTGGCTTGGTGGTGTCTTCTCCAGAGCATTCATTCTAAAAGCAGCCCTTCAGAAATTTGTTTATTTTGATAGAGTGCTAAGGTAGCTCATACACTCAAATTTTAAGTCAAACATTTGAGGCTTGCTTATTGGAAAAATAGCCCAAGCTAAAACTTCTTATTTGATCAACTTTCCTTATGTCAGCCTCCAAAATCTGAATATTTTCCATGAGTATTTAAAGCATGTCTGTATTAAATGCATAACACACGAGCAGACCCAGAAGGGAATAGCAGTAGCTACTCTACCTTGGCAGTCACTTGTGATACCTAACACATATTGAGCTGTTGACAGTGCTGGTACCCCTGTCTCTACTTCTGGTCACCAAAGAGGTGTGAGAAGCCATGAATGGCTGCAAGTGATGCTGCCTCATCTCACCAACAAAGCACTCAAAGCATATCCACTAACCAAGCTAACAGCTTTTTCTATTTCCATCACATGATTTCCTGTTGTCTTACCATCTGGCAACACAGTTGAGGTACAAGATTTTGTGGTGCTGCCTCTCCAGGGAAAGCAAGCCAAAGATGGGCCTAGGAGTCAAAGCAAGTCCTACTCCAAAGCATGGGAATATTGAGTAAAACTAATTTCACATCCCATTTATTGGCTAGGGAAATTAAAACTATCTTCCCAGACTTGATCCAAGTGCAGCAATAGTGAAAAGCAAAGCTTTCTGTTTAAAAGTAGTTGCAGAGTTTCCACCTTGCCTGCCAGTGAGATAGTACCACACTTCAATTGGGGAGTGGTGCAAGATTTCCTGAGCTGTGAAAAAATTAAGTTTCCAAAAAGGACATGCCTTTCCTATTACTTGTGTTTACTTTCAAGCACAGCAATGTAGGTTCTTTAGGTTATATCCCAATTTGAAGAAGGATAAAGAACCTCAGAAATCTTTTTTCCCTGAGCAATACTCTTTCCACATTTCTTTTTATGAGCCTTGCTATAGTCACAGTAAGAAGTTCCATTTTCATCAATGTCTTTTTATTCTTCCAAGCTGTTTCCCCAAGGCATGAATGCTGACAAATCTGACCGTTTCCATCCCCTTCCCTATGTCGGTACACAGCTGTCTTCTTGGCACACTGCTTTTGGGCTTGTCTGCTGCCAGCTGATGCTTATTTGAATGTCTTATTTGAACCTTTCTCTCCTTCACTTACAAATCCTCCCTTCTTTCACTTTTCTTCACTGCTGTTGACATCTGCACCCTTTCCTCCCTCTTATTCTCTTACATTTCCTGTAATCTTCAATTCTACCTTCCCCAGCCTCCACCCTACATACAAGTTCTGGCAAAATACTGCTCAGATACTGTCGGGGTTTTGGTTTGCTGTGTTGTGTCCTGGGTCCTTTCACGTTACAAAAACATGACTCTTCATTGCACTCTTAGGATAATAAATTGCTTATGTATTGACAGCTCTGGCTCTACATGTTGTTACTTTGACCAGTCTAATTTTGACTATGCTGATGCCAATGCCTTTCAAACAGCTCAGGAGTTAAAACTTCAATCTCAGCCTGTCAAACTGGATAAGTTACCCTTCCCATTGTCTTTGTGGTCAGTTCAGTCTTTCATGTTACTCCATGCAATAAGTTTACATTTCTTAAACTTGAAGGTCAGCATATTGCAGACCAGCTGCAAATTCCTTCAGTCCTCAAAACTTCTCTTAGTTTCTTACCACAGCAGTTTTTTACCTTGTTTTCAGGAAGTGCTAAAGGCTCACAGGAAAAGCATGTCTTACCACTTAGTTACAACACACAGACTTCTCCCTGGCTTTCAGAAGAGACCTCTCTGACAGATGCAAGGCTGTTTTGCACATTGGGAATAGTCTCAGGTTGCACAGAAAGGATTTAAGACCAAGGCTAGAACAGAAACCTAAGGCTGGCAGCCCAGGGATTCCAAAACCCTAGAGGGATCTTCTAACTGAAGTCATCAGCACTCAGACCTACCTCCCCCACTGACCAGTCCTCAGAGAATAAATGTCAGGCCTCTGCTTGCTCACTTTCCACTCAGCACTGACTACATCATTCTTGTGGGTCACTCAGGAGAACGAAAATAAATATAGTCCATGACAACCCCTTCTATATCATTCTGTGTCTGCTTTCTGCATCGTAAATGGTGTGTTATACAGCTTCCTAGCCACAGCTGTCTTTTCCAGCCCCAAGTGCTTTATCACTGCACCTATTCTCTCCCATTAGACTGAAGTTTGCATCTAACTGATAAATCTCATAAAAGATTTTCTGGGATTTAGCACCTTCTCAAGAGCCAACTAAGGAGAAATCTACTACTGAGAGAAAGACAGAGATACCCAGTGCAACTATACAGGGACATTTGAGCAGAAGACCACCTGTATTCCACTTTCTGTTACTCACTCTCCCCTTTTTTCGAGCCAGAGTTGTGTAATCATGCACATCTGTGCAAATATAGCATGCAAAGAGCCCCTGGTAGTCTGTGTCAGCTCGCTCTCTCCTCCTGTGGTTTTGGCTGGAATGGAGTTCGATGATGGACAGAGTCAGCTTCAGACAGAAGAGATTTATCAGACAGCCTTGCATGGGAAGTATATGCTGTGCATGGGCTTGCGACCAGCCAGATGGACACACATCTGATTTTATTTTCAGTTCCAAAATCTAAAATAGTTTTAGAGATCACACCAACGTCTACTGGGTTTTTATTCACAGCTGTGAAGAAGTCACTGACAGCGTGGAAGAAAAATAATATTAAGCCTGACTCAATGCTAATATGAAAAAATACAGAAATGTATCTAAAACCTTGACATTAATTTATTTTAACTGTTTCCTTTCTTGGACCTATGCATGCATATGCAGTAGGGTGCTGTCTGTGCTGGTATTTGTGAGGAAAGATCGGCCTCAAGAAATTCAGCTTGTTTCCTGGAGACTGGAAATCTTGTTTCTTTCTTTTATAGAAAAAGTTGTAGTCTGGAGGTCCAGAAATATTTCTGGGGTGTTAATGGAGGAAAGGATTATCGATAGGACCTCTGCGGTACTGTGGCTGGTGACTCATAAACCACAAGTCTCCAAGCTGCAACTGAAAGCATTGGTCTGTTAAACTGACAAAAGTGAGTGCTTTTGTGGCTCCTTGTGTGAGATACAGAGATTGACACAAGTTCATACAACCACTCCATCAAAATGATTCAAGTGACCCGTCTTCACTCTTGAAGCCCCTAATCATTTACCTCCATCCAATTTGTCACCTTCACTTCATCAGACGTGATGTCCTTCCATTGCAGCCAGTCTCCACTGCCCAGCTGCAAACTTTCAAGCAAGCATTTTAATTTTTCTCCCATCTGATCTTCATCCTTGGGAAGAACTTCTGGTAATCAGACATAAATTTACATCATTTCCTTTTCCCTTTCTCCTAAAAGCCTACTACCTCTGCTTCAAAGCTAGCTGAAGCATTGAGATTTCTTAGCTTGCTGTATGCTGAGGCCACTGCAGATCACATTAACAGGTAAGGTCTCCTTATTTCTCTCCTATAGATCTGTTTATATTTTTTCCTTGCTAGGAATGCCTTTTTTCTCAGTGTATGCTGTGCCTAACGTCACAGAGTCCTGTTCCATGACCTGACTTTCGCAGAACATAGAAACACAAATAAATAAATAAATGTTTGAGTGTGCACATGTGAGAGTGAGGAGCACATTCCCCCATATTTCTTGAGTGTAGAGCAGTAAAATATATCAGTAGGGTAAAAGACAGTAATTTAAAATTAGTTTAGTTCTGGTTCTGTCAGATAAAGAAGCTGTCTGGAGTTCCAATTTGTTCCATTTGCCCAGTGACTGTCAATGTCTTGCCAACAGCAGAATAGAGGATGAAAAATATTATTTTTCCTCTTTCAGGTGTAACAAAATTGCTCTCCAACAAGTAAGAATCCAGAATTTTAACTCAGTTTCTTCCAGGGAATGCAGCTCATTAAGCTTCCTGACAGGAGAAAGCAGTCTGTTAAATGTTGCTCAGCAGCATGCCAGAGCTTCAAAGAGATAGTACTTTTCCTTCTCAAAGGGGCCTTATTCCTCAAGTATGCACTCATAAAAAATGAGGATTTAACACAATGAACTCCTGTGCTTTAAGAGTTATCTGGAGCTAAAAATGTAAATAAATTCTATCTTCTAGACTTTGCTGTCAGTTAAATCAGTACACTCACCATTGAGAACATGTGCTTAAAGTTTCTTTATTTATCGGGCAAACAAAGACCAGATATACCTTCTGTGCTGATGCTAGAAAGCAATAATCCCACAAGGGGCTTCCTTCCATATATCAAGTTCAAAGGAGGAAAAAAAAAAGAAAACAAAACAAACATCATGAACACAAAACATAAACTCCAGGTTGACTAATGAATGTGTGCACAGAAATTCATCTGTTAACAATATCATCTTACTAAATCAATTGGTTTAATGCATGTGAAAACATGTGGGAGGGATCACAGACTAGCAGAGCTATTTAAATTAGAAAAACTTGTGCTTCAAGCAGAGAAGTTTTTGATCTATGATAAAAAAAGGATTATATTGGCCATAATATGACTTATTTTGTTATCATACCTCAGCTCAACTGACACATTAATTCATCTCTCTTGTACTTATTAGACACAGAGCAAAATCAGATCCAACTTTGGGAAACAGTTTGAGATACAGACTGCAATTTCACCATTTCTAATTATTTTTCAGTTTTTTCAGGTTTGGCTTTAGTTTTTATTAACTGTAACAAACAGTTCTGATTTCACGAAAGTCCCTGTCCAAGTCTATTAAGCTTGTCCTTGAGCAGTGATTAAGGCCCGCTAAGCTAATTCACTGTCTTCCCTTTCAAACTTCTGCTCCATCTCATGTACTCTCATTGAAGTTTTTCTTCATTTACTTTATTCCCATCTTCTTTTTACCATGCAAAAAGCTTTATGGATGCCTTACAGAGCTTTATTTACCTGTTCAGCATAACCTTTGTACTGACATCCTGCCATTTCCATCTAGGCACTGAATTCAGGTATGAATCATTATGAATGATCTGAGGATACATCCTAGCTCAGCCCTCCTTTTCTCCTCTTTTCTTCTTGTCTGTCAACTGATCAGTACAAATGGCTCCTACAGAAGTCCACCAAATAAATCTGGTTTTTTTTTTTTTCATTTATTCTTTGCCAAATGTCAAAGCATAACCTCGGATCATGCCTACCACAGCAAGGTTGTCCAGGTCATTTCCCATCCAAGAAAAAGAGAAGATTTTGAAGTAGGCCTGCCTGAATTTTCTCAAAGATGAACACACAAAGTGTCTATGAACTACTCACACCATCATGGGTTTGCAAAATAACTTCCTTTTTTTGGCCATACCTGTTCTGAAAGCTGAACAAAATACCACAGGTATCCAAATAGGTGACTGCAATTGCACCTTCCTGAGACTGAAATGGCTGAGACAACTTTGACAACTGGAACCACCACATGTAGTCCACTGATGGGGTTGTGGTCAGTAAGTAATTGGTCTTTGAGGAACACCACCCTATTTCAGCCAAGGTCAAACAGAGAAATGTGTGGGATCTACAGAGATATTGAGCAAAATTCCATCTTTACTAATACCATGAGATATTATGATGTAAATAGAAGAAAGGTTATTTCAATTATGACTTTCCTTTAGATCAGACCTTTTATGCTCCTTTTCAACAGTATTTTCTAAGAACTATAGTTAGATTTGTAATGGCATATGTAGTTATTATTTCCTTTGAAGTTTGGTTAAAAACTTTTAGCAGTTTTCCGTCCATGTGTCTTTAACCTTATATTGTCTTTCCTGAACAAAACATCAATTTAAATACTGGATCCTGCAGAACCTGACTCATTTTTCCCCTTTGGAAGAGTAAGTAGTGTGTTAGTGCCAAACAAAAGGTGATGAAAAGTCTGTCTCCAGATGGCATTGTAAAAGCTATAAGCTTTGCTTTGTCAAAGACAAGCTCAGTTTGCCAAATCCACCAGCTGCATATAATGAAGTATTGCTGTACCAGTTTTCTTGAACACGTGCCTTCCAAGGTGGGAAGGATTTATTGATCCTTTCTTGCTATTTCAGTCTGTTTGCCTGTTTAGCATCCAGCTGATGAGAGCACATGTGCTATTGTTCATTAAAAGTACCAGAGGCACAACATTTCTCTGGACCAGGGAAGCATCACACATCTTTCTTCAGTGGTATTCTGCCAAATCACTCCTTCACATTCTACCCATTAAGTTCAGGACCCGCAGAGTAATATTAGATTACAGATCATGGCTAATTCTTTGAATGTGATTGATACCACATCTCACTTGTGCAGACCATGTATGATTTCAGTGCTTGTGATCCGAATTTTAGGATGTTATTTTTAATGAACCACATAAGCGTAAAGAGCACCAAACACCTGCTGATGATAAGAGAGTCAAAAGATCATCTGTTTCCTGGTCTATTTTCATAGTCTCTGTCAGTATATCAGATTGAGGTACATTTCTTCTAAACCTTTTAAGAAATTGGTTATTTCTGATCCATGTTCAATTTTAAATAAAATATTCTTGTATATATTGGTACTAATTGTTCAGCTTGCTCAGATGGGGAATCTTGAATAACCTGAATTTTTAGGACAGAAACTTCAGAAAATAAACCAAATAAATGTAAGAAATAACAATGATGTTGATTTTTTATTTTTCTTTTTAATCTGGCAATTATATTTACAAGGTCTTTTTCTCTTATATTTCTTCTGTATGCTTCAGTTCAATGAGACTATTCAGACAATAAGACTACCAATGAGACTATCCTGGGAGAAGATGAAGCTATTGAAGCTTCATCTTCTCCCAGGATAATTACTGTGAAAGTATTAATGCAAGTACAGTCATCTTTTAACAATAGCTGTGTAAAACTGCTTTGAGCAGCACACTTTGTCCTACTACTTAAAGGTAAAGCCATCAAGTAAGCAGCTGGTTCCACTGTGTCTTGGCTCATGTAGCAGGTCATAAAGAAGATGAGAGAGGGAACTGGTGCTGCAGTCTCCTTGGATGGAGATCCCACTGGTTTCATTGCCAGTGCCTTGATCCTGTCAGTTACACTACACCACAGGTGCATAAAATGATAGGCAATGTCTGGAGCCATTTCAGCATTACTAGATCCATCACTAGACCCTTGGAAATATCAAGATGTCATTAAAACACACAAATATACATCAATGGAAAACTATCTATAATATCCATCCAACTCTGACAAAAGAATTTGAAGTCCTTTAAATTAATGGTACATAATGAATTGAACATACCCAACATAGGCAGATGGAAAATTAATGAACAGCAACGTGTACGTATTTTTAAGGTGGTCTTGAAGTCTCTCCAGCATAAAAAGGAACTTCCCTCTTACTTTTTCTCATTTTTGAATAGCAAACCCAGGTAATAAATCATGCACATATTTCCAGCTCGTGATGGTGAGAATTTTAAACAAATCTTACTTCAGCTGATTTTGTTCATTTGTTTCTCTTACAAGCTTGGGTGCAACATTTCAGTGATTTGAGCTTAATTTCTATCATGTTCTACAGATTGACTTCCAAGAATGGCTGCAGCGCAAAGGTATGACTCCTGTGAGAGACCCATGCTTGTAAAATCCCTGAGCAAGTGTGATGGATGGGTCTAATAATGTGGAATTGGTCCCTGGTGGACCACTCTGATTGTTTAAAATGAGCGTGAACAGCAAAGAGCCATCAAGGCCACTCCTCCTGGTACAGGTTGGCCCCCTGAGTCAGGATGAGTCTGCACTTTTGCCCAGGGTTCAGGAGAGATAAGGAGGCAGATCCAGCTACCACCAAGGTCGACATTACCTCCATGGGGAAGCCCACTGAAGTAGTGCCTGCCACCGCGTTTCTTCATGATGCACCTCGGAGCTGGCGTCCTGTTCATTGGACAAGTGTGTGGGTCAGTAAGAATCTGTGCCTAACCTGTATTTGGTAGCCTTTAGTTATCTCTCTCTAGCCTGTTATATCTCTGGATTTTCATAACTATTTTAGATCTTGTAATAAACTTTTTAGCAGTTCTGTGTGTGAGTATGTCTGACTTACGTTCTTCTCCACTCAGAATCCTTCGATCCCTGGAACAGCAAGAAAATCAATGTCAGAGATACTGATCCAGTAGGAAATCCCATTTTGAATTGTTTTCTTTCTCCTAATGTTTCCCAGTAATAAGCCACTTTACAAAAGACAAGCAAACCACAGTTAGTATAGAAACCAAGTACACTGTAGAACACTTAACACACAGAAAATTATCTATGTATAATAAAATATTCCTGAAAGGAGTAATTAGTTTGGCTGTCATAGGCATCATGTCTGCCACATCTCAAAAGATGATTCTCATCTTCAGCTGAATGACTGATTCACCTTTAACAGACTGCAAGAATCAGAAACTGGATTAAAAAATATATTTCCTGGATTCAAGTGCTCGTGTTCTCAGAATAACATTCTACATTTACTTTTCAACTGGAGGGTCATGTTTTCTCTGATTGAAGGAACCTGGTCTCTTACTATGCCACACAATCTGCTTCAGTTTCTGTGCACAAGGCACAGTCTTCTTCACATCATTCCAGGCCAAATGCAGTAGTTGCTCAGTGGTAAAACTACACAAATTTAACAAACCACAAGAAATGGATTGTGCTGTGAGGAGCACAGGATGGGAAATTAAAGCATAGGCTCAAGTAAATGTTATGTTTGATGAAGTGAATCATCTAAAAGAAGGTTATGTCATGGATCTAACCAGGAAGAATAAGGAACATAGAAGTCTAACCAAAGAATATCAACACTTGAGAGTTTCAAAGAAAGCAGCTGCTTCTTAACTTTATCCAAAGCAAATGTATTCACTTCACTGTGAAAACAATGTGGATCAGGTCCATGAATTATTGGAAAGACTAAAGCACTACAATATGGATATTCTGGAGGACACTTAATAGGTGATTTTGCTTCCTGACTCTCTTGTTTTCCAATACCACAGAGTATTAATTCCACTGAGGTATTTATTTCCAACCTTTTCCTTTCTTAATGTTTTTCCTTCAAGAAACTCATCTGGGGTTGGAACTAGATGATCTTAAGGTCCTTTCCAACCCTAATCATTCCATGATTATATGATTTTTCCATTCAGTGACATCTAATTTCCACAGCACCTTGCAGCAACAATCCTTAAGATTAGAGAATACAAACAAAATCTTTGCTCAGATAGCACATGGTCCATAATATTTCCCAATGCATCATATACACAGGACCATGTGGCTGGTCATGCCGGTCCTTTTGGTTGCAAATGTCATAGTTCTTCCATTACTGCAAAGTGGTGGCAATTCAGGATGATTCAAGTTGGCTCCTGAACTCTACTTTTCCCCCACCTCTCACTGCTGCTGAAAACCTCTGAAGTTCCATCACTTGAAATTCATTTATGCCTATGATTATTAAGATTTTTAGAAGCAGCTTTCACTCCTTCAATGAATAATTTTTCCCTTACCAAGTACAGAGGGTAAGGTTTAGTAATGATGGCTTAGACCTTCTTCTTCAGAATGCAAATTTGGGCTTCTTTTCTGCTAATCTCTGAACAGTATCTGCAGAAACAGACACATAGTCCATAAGCATGGGGATGGCTCATAAAACAGACAATATGTTTGACTGTAAGACTCAAATATTTTCTTACTTTTTCAAAGTTTATCTATTAAACATACGCAGATATTCATATTAAATTTAGATTTATTGAAAATTACTTGAAATTCTGGCTACAAAATAGCACAGTTATGCTGAAAGGAGTAATGAATACAAAATATAAATAGAATGTTCTTTCAGTTGTATGAAAGACATCTGTGTCTTTTATGGTTTAGAGGCAATAATCAATTCTGAGGAAGAAGCTGTGCGCAGCCAAAAAAGCTGAGTATCTTTGAACTGTGATACATTGTACAAGGTTAATAACTACAGGCCTGCTTGCAAATACTTCTGTTTGGCTGAAATATTTCCATTTCATTTTAAGATCTGGCACCAAGGTCTGTTTGGCGATCCATGGATGTTCCTACAGAAACTGATGTAAAATTAGTGGAGATAAAGTGAATTTATGCTGGGGCAGCTGAAAAATATAATGTAGTCCTTGATGCCTGTGATCTGGATGAAATGATGAAACAAAGCCACCCTGTAATTTCAGCCTTGAATGGTGGCCTGAAAGCGGACAGTACCATCTAGTGGGCAAAGAAAGAATTAAGAGTACAAATACAAGAAACCAGAATCCTGAAAAAGTATTATATTGAGATTGAGGAAATATAATGGCAATAAATACCGCTTTCAGACTATAAGATTCATAATATTTCATATTAATGTGAAAAATACATTTAAGGGAAGACATTTAGGAAAAAATTAAAAGAATTCGGTATAATTTTTTCATTACCAGTGACGTATTTCAGCTAAATATGATTACTCTGTAGTTTCTTTCTTGTAATTGTTAAGTCCTATGTTCTAGTCCTTCAACTCTGTTGGATTCAAACTATCTTATAAATCTGCACAGACTTATTTAGCTTGGGTTTAGATACCTTCTTCTTTTTCTTCACCAAAATATACATCATAGTTCTTATGGCCTCATTGTTATTTCAATGTTGCTCAAGAGGAAGCACATAGATTTCAGTTTTTGAATTTATATTATATATTTTGTCTTTTTATTATCTGCTATCTTAGCTATTTTAGACTGCCTCACTTCTGGGAAGCTTCACTGCTCCTGGTTATTATAATACATCAGTCTTAAGAACTAACAAATTCTTATAATAATGACTGCTCTGTACTCTTGGTACTGTAAAATGGGAAGGTAAAACGTTATTTCCAATTCTCCTTCTCACTCTTTGTGTGGCTTTGTGTTATAAAATTTATAGACTGCTCTTTTTGTGTCTCTAAAAATTTATGAATCTTTTTGTCTCTTCTGGAAATCAGAATTCAATTTTATTACAAATTTTTCACAAATTAGTTTCCATTTTCAATTACTTCTGCTTTTCTTCTTTTTTTTCCCTTACTTTTTTTTCTTCCTTTTTTTTCCATAACATACATTTATGTTAATGCATACAAATCACTACACAAAAACAACATTCATCAACAACTAAAGTGCTAGTAACTGATAACTAGTTCTTCACTTGGGACAGTGTCTCACGAGCAAGGATAATTGCAGTATTTCAGGAACATTTCTGTATAGCAGCTAACATTGTCTGATACTTCATTTCTGTCTTGTTGATGGGGAGTCACCAAATTAAAGCTATCTCAAGAGGACCACACTATTCTCACAGGATGATTTATGAGTGAAGGCTATGAGAATCCCCCTTGAGAGCCCATCCTTGTTTGCAGTCAGGCTGAGAGGAACCTGAGAGGACTTTGCATTCCTGGGTATCTTCAACCAGCCAGCAGTGCCTGAGGATGTCTCAGAGGCAAAGTTTGTACAGGTTTACTTAAACTTCCTGGGGCAAATTCTTAGCTCATGTTAATTGTCATCTTTTCCTCACAGACCATTTATAAGGTCTATGTATCTTCCTCTCTCTGTCGCCACACAACCTACAGAGCGAGTTGTTAATAATGAGCATGTGGAATATGTCCCTGGGGTTTAGGGGACTTGAGAGTCATGAAACAGTAGTCAGTTATGAGCAAAAGCACAGAGGAGTGACAAGAGTTAAAATTATTTGGAAGGATGCTACTGCAGAAGTTGCTGAAACAACTGTGAATATCTGTATTACTGCTATTAGACAGTATTTAAATCTGGTGGCAATGGCAAGAAGGTAGTAGACAAAGCTTGTCCTATAAAGAGCTTTCAATCTATTCAACTCCTTTTACTTAAGTAAACCTCAGATTTAACTTACTGAAAATGCAGAAGTTTAATATATTACAGAATCAATAGGTGATGACTCCCTGTCACCAGGGAATTGAACTGCAGATTTTATTTGAGTTAGAGTAGATTCTATAGGTTTTGACGTTACAGTGCCACTTTTGGAGGGGCTAGGAATAAATCAATAAATAGTAGTCTTAGCCTCAAAGAATTCTTTATGTAAAAGGTAATACAAGCCCTTAATAGCAGACTTTTTCACGTCGTATATAAATTATGCTACAACATCCACATTCTAGTCATAACCTGCCGTTTACCACCTTACAGTGTATCCAGGACTTTAAAACTACATTCTTCGGCTTTTATTGCTGTTTGCTTCAGGGGAGAGCAAGGGTGACATCCAGTGGTCTATTAACTTAGCTGTACAGACGGACTAAGCCTTCAGTAAAGCAAGGTCTCACCGAGGCCTTAGAGACATAAAGTAGTACCTATTAAAGCTTAGATCAAACCGACCGCATGATTTCCTACCTGTGCCCCAGACTGCATCTTTTGACAAATCATTTCCATTGTTCCATTCGTTTTAATTCAGAATTAGGAAGCAAAGAGCATTAGTAAACAATAGGAGGCTAAAGGAATATTCTGGAAACTAGCTTTTGCTCAGATGAAATAATAAGGTTACTCCCCAAATTCAACAGCTTCCCTAGGGTGGATAGATGTTCAAGCCAGAACCATCACTGATGGACATGCTATTTTTATATATAAATATATATATTTTTATATATATTTTATAGGGCTTCCCTTCCCCAGCTTTGCAACAGAAAAACAGTGAGAAAAAATCACTATTTGGTTTGTTTCCTTCATTTTCCTGCTGGTTTTGAGTATTTCAGTGTCAGGGAAGGTATTACTAGTCGTATAAAGAGGGCAGTATTATTTCATCTCAAATCACTTAATTCTTCCAAACAACAGTCACCAAGCTGCTAGAACTGGGGCACTTTACTGGCCAGACATATGCAGTGAATATGTTTCTGAAACTCATGGCAGCATGTTTTCAACATTTAATTTTGGGAACAGAAGTAAGCATCATTTTTCTCCTGCTGTTCCTTGCCTTTCAGCCCTGTATATGTCTCAGGGATAGCCCGCAGCACCCCTAAGGCTATTCAGGCATATATTATGGCATAGACAAATGCCATGCATGTTGGGTCTTGTATGCTCTGCAGGGCATCTTCCAGATGTGTGTCAGGCTGCCTTTGGGAGTGTGCTCACTGTAGGTCTTGATTATCCACAGAAAGCAGACCAGGTATCATGCAGGAGAGGCAGGTTTCTCAGTATTATGTCACTTTCAAAAATGACGCTTAGGCCTAAAATATTGGGTTACATGAGAGCCGGACTTCCATTGAAATTTAATACAGTCCCACCCAAACATTACAACTACTAAAAGTACTCCTGTTACCTCCCCTTTAGGGAAGAAAAAGGTGACTTTTAAATCTCAAATTGGCTTTGAAAAATTTACAGTGATGCCACAATAGATTTTTTTTTTCTTTAAACAAATAAATAGCTTTGCAAATAAATTAGTTAATTACTGGAGAAAAGTAGGGAAAAAAAGAAGCATACCTGTTCATGCTAATATTTCTATTTATGTCACCAGTTCTGTAATTTCAGGATAAGAATTTCTATAACAAGTGGATTGACTCCATCTCTTTACAATTTTTTTAGAGGTTAATTAATTCATGAAAAGTTGATGGTACATTCATTCACTAATAATCCAGACTGCATTCACTTTATCAAAATGTCTTTTCTGGTCATTTGATATTGTGATGCATCTTCTGATGTCAATAAAAAGCAATTTCAACAAGGTCTGTAAAACCAAACCTCCAGTAAAAGTGATGGTGTACACACCTTCATGTACCATTTCTGTCTGATACTGGCAACGTCAAAAGAATTATGATGCAGATTAACAGAATTACCTCTGTGTCCAAACTCTCTGGTGGTCTCCCGAGCCTTGATTTATGCAGGTAGGACCCCAGTAAAATGAGGACAGCTCAGAGAGTGAAGTAGCATCTTTTATGAGACTAGATGGTACCATTAGAAGAAGTACATGAGCCTCAGAACTCATGACTTCATACTGAATTCAATGTAAAGATTAAGATATCCTACAGAGAGAAGCAGAAAACCCCAAGTGGGGATATGCCTGTACTCATAGAAGTTCAGGTGTATTATTTGTGCTTTTTCTCCACAAGAAGGTGTTAGCTGGGGCTGACAGGAGGTGCCGATCTCATGATGATGATTTCGAGCACTGACCTTGGTCTCTATTCATCACACAAAGCCAAGGGGGAGGAAGGAGTACACCTCCTCCTTTTTCACACTGACTCACTAGTTAGGTCTCCTATCCAGCAGGAGAGAGACCTGGGCTACATTCATCTTTGGTGCCTATGGAGACCTGAAAGTTCATCTCAAAGACTCCAGGTGGATGCTCCAGCAAAAAGGATATTCTGAGTTACAGAGGAGAGTCAATGCTCCCATCTCTGCTCTCGCGGTGCCTGAGTATTTTCCATTTAGTGTTCATCAGAGCTTGTGCAGGAGTCAAGCCACCCCCATCCTTGTCCCCAGGCCATAGACTTATGCTTTCTCTGCCCTAATAATTACTTAATTACTGCCACATGGAAAAGTTTCAACAGATGGTCTGGAGCTGAATAAATTCTATTCCTGCAGGCCGAGGAATCAACAAAACTTGGACCCCACACCCCAATAAGCCCTCTAGCAGCTGAGCCTGTGGGGCTGGCAACAAGCCTTGAGCCTTTTACCAGATGATGTATTTTGTGAGCATTCTTTGCGAGTGCCTATCAAGACTGTAGATAAAGGGGCACAGGCATCTGGGCAGCAGCTGAGCAAGCATTTTATGGATGTAAGTTTTCAATCTATATACCAGTGAGGTAGTTCACAGGCATCCATGTCCTTTATTGCTCTAAGTGGAAACATCTAAAGAGTGGGCATATTTATGGCTTAAATCCAATTGGTAATATTTACAATAATGCTTCTTTAAGAATGAATAGGAAAGACTTGCCTCATATCTGATCCTACCATTACTTTGTTTCCCCCACATTGCCCCTTGCTGTCCCCACAGTTTTGGCCCTAGTTGCTCACAGCCTTGCTGCTCCTTCCGTGAGTCCTGGGTTTACAGCAACATCTGAACAAAGCAGGAAGTCAATCAATTTAAAACCAAGGGGCCATTATGATCAGTTGTTTTGAGCAGTTATATAAAACATGATAAGTGAGGAACCTCACCTGCTCCTTTCCACAAAGAAATGCACAGGCCAGAGAGAGGATGTCATGTAGCACAGATCACTCTTCTGCAGCAACACAGAAATACTTCAGGAAGATCTGACTGGGCAAACAAGGCTGTGGGAGGGCAGCCCCAGCTACCAGAATAATACCATGTGGCAGCTCAAACAGCAATATTTATTTCAGGACTGGCTTAAACATCACAGATATCCAAAAAGAAATTCCAGGCATGAAAATGAAATCTGTCATACATGCAATGATAGTAACCATGTCAAAAAAGATTGCGGGCCCACTGTACAGTTTAAATATGTTTAAATTGGGCTGTGATCTGGGGAATTCTTGTTGGAAAAACCCAGCACCACATTCTGTCTCTGCTGGTGTCATCAAAGTTACACAAGCTATAAGTGAAATTGACTCAGCATCTTCCGGAAAGCACTGCGCAGCAGCTAGGGACTGAATTTATATAGTAAGTCCAAAGGAAAAGCAGCTTTTTTTTTTAGCTGATGGTGCGTAGCTAACAGGCCTAGAAACTGAGACTGAAATATGACAAAACAGCATTATCCTGAGAAAAGAAATGCAGTTAACTAAAACCAAACACATAGTGAGTAATGAGAAGAAAATCAGGACTGACTACACAGAGCAGGAAGTCTTGATATGTTCAAAAAGTAAGGAAGAGTTTGAAATAATTTATTAAAATGAGCTTCACATTCTGTGCTTGTATTTTTACAGATCATTAAAGAAGCATTTACAGTGGCTTCACACCACATCACCATGAGATTTTCACCTCAAGTAGGATTATTTTTTGTTTCTGCTCCAATCCATTTTATCTCTGTCTCCTTACACATCCGCTCACCACCCAGCTAAGGATGAAGGTCTGGAATACTGTGAAATGAGTTGCAAGCTCTGCACTTGGGCTAAGGACAATTCTATCTTGTGGCAACTTAGAAAGGTATAGCGTGTGATTTTTCCCACTGATTTGTTGAAAACAAAACCTTTCAGTCCATGACATGAAAATGCAGTGTTAAAATAAGTGTCTCCCCACCCCTGTAGCAGGTGTGTACCTGGATCCTCTGGCATACTCTGCTAAAGCCTGCCCCAGAGCTGAAATACATGCAGTGGCTGTTTGGCTCCATGTAAGAGACTTTTGCAAATGCCACTTCCACAAGGGGTGAGGAGTGTCACACTTAGCAAAGGACAAACACTTTGCTGCAGTGGGCAAAAGGAGCAGCCTCAGGTTCTTTATTCCGACCTGTGCTGCTCCACAAGGTTTTGCTGTTAGATGCAAAAAGTTTCACTCCTCAACTATTTAAAGTGCAATGCTTGGGGCGGGTCTATGGGCTGAAGGACGGACAGTGATCGGCACCTGCTTTGTCATGTGGGGTCTGGTCAGATGCTGGGGTCAGAGGCAGCCTGTGCATCCTCCCCCCTGGTCCCTACCACCCTGGCCCTGAGGTCCTGCAAATACCCACTGGTGACCAGGCCATTAGCCACAGTGGGGCAGGAGGGACAGCACATGGCAAACACATCTGCACTGAAAGGCTCATCTCTAACCAAAACATCCTTCCAAGGGAGGAAATTAATGAAGAAAAAATAAACAAAGTTTTTGGGCCCTGTTATCAGTTCAAACACTTCTGTTAATAAGAATCTCAGTTAGTTGCTGCTGTTTCTGTGCAAAGTATCCTTTCCAAATAACCATCATCTAATTAAAGATAAACCACTCAGATATGCTTGTGTAACAAAATAAAACATAAGAGAAACTTTGGACCCAATAAACCTCTAACAATAACAATAGCAAAAAGTTGACGAAGGAACTTAAGAATCATTGATAGTTTTCCAGAGGGAAAAAAAACCAAATTCAGTAGGGTCAGCCTGAAATATTTAAAGTCTAAAGCAATCATCCAAAACATGCTTCTCATGCTACAGATTTCACAGGCACATCTTTCCACATCCTGCTTAGAGCTACCTGTGTAAGGCACGCATTAATTAGCTAGAGATACATAGGCAGTGAAAAATATATATGAATTTTATGTAAATTATCTATAGCATACATCTTGACTCTTGTCTTTGATCTGCTGATAATCTCCAAGGGTGTGGATTTCAGCAGGCCAAATAATTTTTATCTCTGCTGGGAGTACTATTGGCAAGTTTTCCATCAGTAGGAAATGAGCTGGAAAACTCTGGTGAAACTTCAAAGCAACAGCTTAAGGTGATCTTTCGTTTCATTAATTTCAGTCTGTCTCTGCTGTTTAACAACATACTGAGTTCTTTCTCCCTAAAACACGTTTAAAAACTGTGAATAAGATGAATTTATGAAAATCATACATGAGATTATGAGAGAGATCCTTTCAGTTTAGAATACAGGGCACTTTCCAAGCTGTAAAGGTACTAAGGGAAGTATTAAAGCCTCAAATGCTGTCTATTACTAGTGCATTCATTTGTACAAATAAATGGATTTTAAATCATTTTACTCTTCATAGTAGTATTTGCTGGGGCAGGAGGTGCATTGTTCATTTATTTGACTGATTTCTGTTTTAATTTTTCTCCCCATTTTGTTATCATCATCACACATCCTGTGATAGTGTATTTCTGAGCTCTAATAATGCCCTTGGGTACTCCTCACATGGTACAATAAATTAGGGACAATATGAAACTTGTTGTAACTCATTCCAGGAAGGGGGGCAACCTAGCTGAAAATCCAAAGGGCACAAAAGCAATCTCTTTCAGGGCTTAAATTCTAAGGTAAGGCAAGACACAGGCATATTTAATTAGAGGGAGAATGAAAAGAAGTCTCAGTGGTAATCTCTTCAAAAATATCTTAAAAGGTCACCTGGACTCAGAGGTGAATGATGTGTGGAGTCCATTTAACTGTGCCTTTCTCCTGGAGCAACTTATCCAGTTATTAGTTGTCCAGTCATTAACTGGGGCTGGGTAAAGAGCTTCACATGCAAAGTGAGGCCAGGATATATTTGACTTTTTGAACATTATTTGCAATTGCATTTCTCTCACTCTTGGTGTAATCATTATTCTTAAAACAGCCTGTTTCCTTCTCAGAAGAAAATGTCACTTCACAGCAAAAATGCTACTGAAAGTCAAAGAAAAAAGACTGCATTTACATAATTATTGTTCCAATTCTTGGCTAAACACCTAGAAAGCAACACAAGAGGGTCTGAACTAATTGGTTGCCACAATGCATAATCCTATTCCAAGATAAAGTAGAAACCAAATAACCTTTAATAGTGTCCAGTTAAAAAAAGAAACTATATCAATGTGAACAGTTCAAATGTTTCTTCACTTGATGACAGTAATCTTGAAGGAAAAACAATGAGATGACGCAGCTCTCGGAGATCATTTATTTTTTCAGAGCGCAGGAAGAACATGGAATCCACTGACCTGGAACAGCAGCAAGAACAAAAAAACAAGTCCAGTGACAGTGCCCCTGGCAGCAGCTAAAAGCTGATGTTTCAGTGAACGGGGAGGCCAGGAGGCAGCACACACCAGTGAGCTTGCCAGAGCCACATCACCACCGGCAACAGGGATGGATTTCAGCTTCATCTCAGATGTTACCTTGCTGTACAGCTGCTTCTGCCGTATGGTACAGCACGATCTGTCTAACCCGCATCGGGTTGTGTGCCCTGATTCTGCCTAAAGCCATCTGCAGACAGAGGAAGGATATGCCCAGAGATCCAATTACCTTCTCCTCAGTTCATAAAAGAATGCATCAGAGCAGTAAGAAAGCAGGGAGAGAGGCAAGGCAGGCTAACCACTCCCTGGTTAAAAGAAGTACTGGCAGTAAAGAAAAGGAGTTGTCAAGTCAGACCCTCAAGGCAGAATCTGCTTCCGCACCCTCCAAGTGAAGGAGAACAGAACGAGCACCCCACAGATAACACATCTGTAAGTATCTTGTGAAACAGAAATATTCTCCAAATCACTCAAAATAGGAACAGGCCCAAGTGAGTGTTATTCCTCAGGTCTAACGGACCACCACAGATAGCTCCATTGAACTGGCAGCAGCACCAAGGAAGCAAAGGACTCCAGACATTGCTGGATGGAGAAATGGGCCTGGAATATGTGGCTGTGGCTGGAGGCGTTCAGCAACCCCGACTCATTAACTTGGGTAAAAACTAACACTAAGGTCAGGTTAGTCAGCCCTTGAACACGAGCCCCAGTGGGATCAGTCCCTATCTTTACATTGTTCCACTACCGTGATACTGTAAATGCTATTGAACTCATTCCCAGTCCCTAAGGCAAAGCACATCATTTCATATTCTCACAGATGGGGAAACTATGAAGCTGACCAGATAGGCTGATGTAGCCAGATATGTTGGCTGTGTATTAGGGATGGGGACTAAATGTGGATCACTGGATTTCCTTAGGGGTTGTACCTTCCCCATTAAATAACTACATTTCAGAATTGGTTCAGGTGTAGCACAGAGCAGAGGAAATAAGCATCTATTTCTAGTATCAAAATGAATGTTCCCTAAAGATCAATCTGTTCTTTTGCTAAATGGTTATCAGTAATGCTTCCAACATTTGAGGGTGCACATCGGTAGGGGCATCCTGCAAAACAATGCTGAAAAGTAGTCCAGTTTGGTCAGAACCAAATCCAAATACTAATCCCCTCCTAAACCCGCACTAACAACTAGAAAAACCTCACCCTGTATTTTCTCTCTTCTTCCAAGGCCTAGGAGGCAGCCATTAATAAGGTTTCATGGCAAGCTGCGGTGGCTCAGGACTAGGAACATGAGCCATCACCTCGTCAGTTAACCAGGGACTCCACTAGAGAAACTGCTTTCACTCTACTGACATTGTAGAGACAAACCATCTTAGGTTTGTATTAGAAATGCTGTAACTAAGGACACGCCAGGTTTACTCATCCCTATTGCTCAACCAGGAA